>NC_061509.1:119465630-119494015 GCF_022539505.1 Lolium rigidum
GCGATAATGCTAAAAAGAAACCTTTGGGGAAAGTTGATAATGTTCATATTATGGTTAACAATAACCTTGTCCCCGTTGATTTTGTTGTCTTGGATATTGAATGCAATGCATCTTGCCCCATTATATTGGGAAGACCTTTTCTTCGAACCGTTGGTGCTACTATTGATATGAAGGAAGGTAATATTAAATATCAATTTCCTCTCAAGAAAGGTATGGAGCACTTCCCTAGAAAGAGAATGAAGGTACCTTATGATTCTATTATTAGAACAAATTATGATGTTGATGCTTCATCTCTTGATGTTACTTGAGTTACACTTTCACGCCTAGCTGAAAGGCGTTAAAAAAAAGCGCTTATGGGAGACAACCCATGTTTTTACTCCAGTATTTTTGTTTTATATTTGTGTCTTGGAAGTTGTTTACTACTGTAGCAACCTCTCCTTATCTTAGTTTTATGTTTTGTTGTGTCAAGTAAAGTCTTTGATAGAAAAGTAAGTACTAGATTTGGATTACTGCGCAGTTTCAGAATTCTTTGCTTGTCACGAATCTGGGTCTATCTCCCTGTAGGTAGCTCGGAAAATTACGCCAATTTACTGAGCATGATCCTCAGATATGCACGCAACTTTCATTCAATTTGAGCATTTTCGTTTGAGCAAGTCTGGTGGCCTAATAAAATCCATCTTTACGGACTGTTCTGTTTTGACAGATTCTGTCTTTTATTTTGCATTGCCTCTTTTGCTATGTTGGATGAATTTCTTTGATCCATTAATGTCCAGTAGCTTTATGCAATGTCCAGAAGTGTTAAGAATGATTGTGTCACCTCTGAACATGTGAATTTTTATTATGCACTAACCCTCTAATGAGTTGTTTCGAGTTTGATGTGGAGGAAGTTTTCAAGGATCAAGAGAGGAGTATGATGCAATATGATTAAGGAGAGTGAAAGCTCTAAGCCTGGGGATGCCCCGGTGGTTCACCCCTGCATATATTAAGAAGACTCAAGCGTCTAAGCTTGGGGATGCCCAAGGCATCCCCTTCTTCATCGACAACATTATCAGGTTCCTCCCACGAAACTATATTTTTATTCGGCCACATCTTATGTACTTTGCTTGGAGCGTCGGTTTGTTTTTGTTTTTTGTTTTGTTTGAATAAAATGAATCCTAGCATTCACTTTGTGGGAGAGAGACACGCTCCGCTGTTGCATATGGACAAATATGTCCTTAGGCTCTACTCATAGTATTCATGGCGAAGTTTCTCCTTCGTTAAATTGTTATATGGTTGGAATTGGAAAATGCTACATGTAGTAACTCTAAAATGTCTTGGATAACTTGATACTTGGCAATTGTTGTGCTCATGTTTAAGCTCTTGCATCATATACCTTGCACCCATTAATGAAGAAATACTTAGAGCTTGCTAATTTGGTTTGCATATTTGGTTTCTCTAGAGTCTAGATAACATCTAGTATTGAGTTTTGAACAACAAGGAAGACGGTATGGAGTCTTATAATGTTTACCATATGTCTTTTATGTGAGTTTTGCTGTACTCGTTCATCCTTGTGTTTGTTTCAAATAGCCTTGCTAGCCTAAACCTTGTATCGAGAGGGAATACTTCTCATGCATCCAAAATCCTTGAGCCAACCACTATGCCATTTGTGTCCACCATACCTACCTACTACATGGTATTTACCCGCCATTCCAAAGTAAATTGCTTGAGTGCTACCTTTAAAATTCCATCATTCACCTTTGCAATATATAGCTCATGGGACAAATAGCTTAAAAACTATTGTAGTATTGAATATGTACTTATGCACTTTATCTCTTATTAAGTTGCTTGTTGAGCGGTAACCATGTTTCAGGGGACGCCATCAACTATTCTTTGTTGGATATCATGTGAGTTGCTATGCATGTCCGTCTTGTGCGAAGCAAGAGATCTACCACCTTCATGGTTGGAGCATGCATGTTGTTAGAGAAGAACTTTGGGCCGCTAACTAAAGCCATGATTCATGGTGGAAGTTTCGGTCTTGGACATATATCCTCAATCTCATATGAGAATAATAATTGTTGCCACATGCTTATGCATAAAAGAGGAGTCCATTATCTGTTGTCCATGTTGTCCCGGTATGGATGTCTAAGTTGAGAATAATCAAAAGCGAGAAATCCAAAATGCGAGCTTTCTCCTTAGACCTTTGTACAGGCGGCATGGAGGTACCCCATTGTGACACTTGGTCAAAACATGTGCATTGCAAAGATCCGGTAGTCCAAGTTAATTAGGACAAGGTGCGGGCACTATTAGTATACTATGCATGAGACTTGCAACTTGTAAGATATAACTTTCATAACTCATATGCTTTATTACTACCGTTGACAAAATTGTTTCATGTTTTCAAAATAAAAGCTCTAGCACAAATATAGCAATCGATGCTTTCCTCTTTGAAGGACCATTCTCTTTACTTTTATGTTGAGTCAGTTCACCTATCTCTCTCCACCTCAAGAAGCAAACACTTGTGTGAACCGTGCATTGATTCCTACATACTTGCATATTGTACTTGTTATGTTGCTCTATGTTGACTATTATCCATGAGATATACATGTTACAAGTTGAAAGCAACCGCTGAAACTTAATCTTCCTTTGTGTTGCTTCAGTACCTTTACTTTGATTTATTGCTTTATGAGTTAACTCTTATGCAAGACTTATTAATACTTGTCTTGAAGTACTATTCATGAAAAGTCTTTGCTTTATGATTCACTTGTTTACTCATGTCATCACCATTGTTTTGATCGCTGCATCCACTACATATGTTTACAAATAGTATGATCAAGGTTATGATGGCATATCACTTCAGAAATTATCTTTGTTATCGTTTTACCGCTCGAGACGAGCGAGAACTAAGCTTGGGGATGCTTGATACGTCTCCGACGTATCGATAATTTCTTATGTTCTATGCCATATTATTGATGATACCTACATGTTTTATGCACACTTTATGTCATATTCGTGCATTTTACGGAACTAACCTATTAACAAGATGCCGAAGTGCCGATTCTTTGTTTTCGCTGTTTTTGGTTTCGAAATCCTAGTAAGGAAATATTCTCGGAATTGGACGAAATCAAAGCCCGGGGGCCTATTTTTCCACGAAGCTTCCGGAAGTCCGAAGACGAGACGAAGAGGGGCCACGGGGTGGCCAAACCCTAGGGCGGCGCGGCCCCACCCCTGGCCGCGCCGGCCTATGGTGTGGGCCCCCGTGCCGCCTCTTGACTTGCCCTTCCGCCTACTTAAAGCCTCCGTGACGAAACCCCCGATGCCGAGAGCCACGATACGGAAAACCTTGCCGAGACGCCGCCGCCGCCGATCCCATCTCGGGGGATCCGGAGATCGCCTCGGCACCTGCCGGAGAGGGGAATCATCTCCCGGAGGACTCTACACCGCCATGGTCGCCTCCGGAGTGATGAGTGAGTAGTTCACCCCTGGACTATGGGTCCATAGCGGTAGCTAGATGGTTGTCTTCTCCTCATTGTGCTTCATTGTTGGATCTTGTGAGCTGCCTAACATGATCAAGATCATCTATCCGTAATTCTATATGTTGTGTTTGTCGGGATCCGATGGATAGAGAATACTATGTCATGTTAATTATCAAGTTATTACATATGTGTTGTTTATGATCTTGCATGCTCTCCGTTTCTAGTAGAGGCTCTGGCCAAGTTTTTACTTTTAACTCCAAGAGGGAGTATTTATGCTCGATAGTGGGTTCATGCACGCATTGACACCTGGGACGGTGACGAAAGTTCTAAGGTTGTGTTGTCGTTGTTGCCACTAGGGATAAAACATTGGCGCTATGTCCGAGGATGTAGTTGTTGATTACATTACGCACCATACTTAATGCAATTGTCCGTTGTTAGCAACTTAATGCTTGGAGGGGTTCGGATGATAACCTGAAGGTGGACTTTTTAGGCATAGATGCGAGTTGGATGGCGGTCTATGTACTTTGTCGTAATGCCCAATTAAATCTCACTATACTTATCATGTCATGTATGTGCATTGTTATGCCCTCTCTATTTGTCAATTGCCCGATTGTAATTTGTTCACCCAACATGCTTTTATCTTATGGGAGAGACACCTCTAGTGAGCTGTGGACCCCGGTCCATTCTTTAATACTTGAAATACAAATCTGCTGCAATACTTGTTTTTACTATTTTCTCTCGCAAACAATCATCTTCCACACAATACGGTTAATCCTTTGTTACAGCAAGCCGGTGAGATTGACAACCTCACTGTTTCGTTGGGGCAAAGTACTTTGGTTGTGTTGTGCGGGTTCCACGTTGGCGCCGGAATCTCCGGTGTTGCGCCGCACTACATCCCGCCGCCATCAACCTTCAACGTGCTTCTTGGCTCCTCCTGGTTCGATAAACCTTGGTTTCTTTCTGAGGGAAAACTTGCTGCTGTGCGCATCATACCTTCCTCTTGGGGTTGCCCAACGAACGTGTGAAATACACGCCATCACGGGTCGGCGTGGTCGGCTTCCCACGGTCATCCGCGGCGTGGTCGGCTAGATTGCCGTCTTTGATGATCATCCGCGGGAAGTTCTGCAACCGGCAGAAAAAACGAAGCTATAACAGCTAAACAAAACAAAGGAAAAGGCAACCACATACCGGCAAGTCGGCCAAAGTACAAAATACTTACCGCAACTGGAGGATCTCGCCGGCTGAAGGGCTCCATCCCCCACTGCCAGTTGTCCGGCAGCCGGGCATTGGAGATGTAGTTCACCCGGCTGGCCACGCCCTAGTAGGTGAGCTCCACCTTGGATGTCCGGGTCGGGTCGAATCGGCCGCTCATGTGGTCGATCTTGTGGGACCGCCGCTGCAGCGGCAGCACCCGCCGGCTGGTGAAGGTGCAGAGGAGGTCCGCAGCCGTCAGCCGGTCCCGCGTGACGCAAGTCCGCAGGAAGTCTAGCAGCAGGTTGACCTCGGTCGCCGGGTCAGTCGGCTTGTGGCAGTACGCCCATTTCATCTTGGTGGGCGGCACCAGCGAAAACGTCGGCAAGTTGAGGCGGTAGACGGCCGGGTTCTCGTTCCTCACGAAGAAGAACGACGCCTGCCACTTCTTCACCGAGTCCACCGTCGGGATCTTCGGGAAGGGCATCTGACGGGGGTAGAGAGAAGCCGCCCAACAAGCGCGCAGCTCACCATCGATGGTCTGCACCTTGACGAAGAAAAGCCGGCTCCAGAAGTCGACGTCTGGCCAGACGTCGGCGTAGCCCTCACAGAAAGCCACGTAGCAGGAGAGGGTGACGAATGCGTTCGCCGGGAGATGATGCGGCTGGAGACAGAAGAACTCCATGAAGCCGCGGAAGAACGGACTCGTCGGTAGCCCGAATCCATGGTCGAAATGTGCGACGAAGACCATGCGCTCGTCGGGCTCCACCTCCGGCACGATCTCTTCCCTGGGCATCCGGACCGCCACCCCCGCCGGGATGAGATGCGTCCGGCGAAGGCGTTGTACCTTGTTGATGGTGGTGGTGGATCCCTCCCAAGAACCGCTCGGCTACGCCATCTCGTCCGTTGTCGACGGCGAGGGCGGCGGCGTAGCGGGCGGCGAAGAAGAACGAGGCGCTGAAGAAAGGCCTCCCGTGGCGCCGAATCGGCTGCGCGGCGGCGTGTCGAAAAGATAGCTCCGCTGCATCCGGGTGCAAGCTCTCGCCGGAGTTCGCCGGTGGAATCGAGTGCCGCGTGGAAAAAGCTGAGGAGAAAGAGAGAGAGAGGCGCGCAGAGGAGAGCAGAGGAAGAAGAAGAATTGAGCAGGGGGTGCCTCAAAGCCTCCCTCGCCCCTATTTATGGAGGCCGGCAAGTGGGCATCGTGGGCAGCGACGTGGGATTAACTGCGCCCACGATCTCCACTAACTGTGTGCGTTACCGGTAACGGCTCACGAGCCGGCGGTTTTTCCGGAGGCCACGTCAGCCCTGGCCGCAAAGGATCCTGGGTCGGCAGCGATGTGACCACGCGCTGGGCCTGGCCCAGGGAATCTCGCCAGAGCCGGTCAAGTCATGGCCCGCGCCTCGAGGAAGCACTGAATTCGGAGCAGCCAAGCCCGAGCCGACCACGTCGTTTTAGAACCAGCCGGCACCTACTCCATCAAGCTGGAAACATCTCCATCACTTATGCAAAGAAGACTTACAAAACCGAATCGGCATCTGGCTCGAGAACAGCCGGACGATGCAAGGCGAAAAGGGTGCACTTGGCCAGAAAGAATTCAAAGCTGGCCCCTTCAACTGCTTTTCAGCAGGATCCATGAGATAAACAACGAACGGCCAGGAAAAACCTGCCCAGGCCCTTCTCTATGCAGGGCCTCGCCAGCTTCAGGGGCTAATTTTGGGGGAAGACTCCGGGTATGGCAAAAGATTGGGAACAGTTGGCTCAGGGCCGGCTGGCCCGCGGCAAAGGCCGGCTGAGGAGCAGCCGGCTTGAGTCGTGGCCGGCTGCCCTGTGAGCCGGCTGGAACTAGGTCCACGCTGGCTTGGCTGTGGCCGGCTGCGCCATGGCCAGGGCCGACTTCTACATGTCATATCCGGCTTGGTTCGATTTTCCCCTGACCGGCTCAAAGCTGGCGATCCTTGCAGGAGAAGGCTCCGGAAAGGTCATCCGGGTCCAAAAGTCCACTAAGGACATCAAATCCCGCAGATTACGGGGCACTTTAGAGCAACAGTGACCCACGTCAGGACAGGCCATCATGCCCCGACTTCTCCGGGCGGCGCAGGCTAGAACCGCTCGGCTACGCCATCTCGTCCGTTGTCGACGGCGAGGGCGGCGGCGTAGCGGGCGGCGAAGAAGAACGAGGCGCCGAATCGGCTGCGCGGTGGCGTGCCGAAAAGATAGCTCCGCTGCATCCGGGTGCAAGCTCTCGCCAGAGTTCGCCGGTGGAATCGAGTGCCGCGTGGAAAAAGCTGAGGAGAAAGAGAGAGAGGCGCGCAGAGGAGAGAAGAGGAAGAAGAAGAATTGAGCGGGGGGTGCCTCAAAGCCTCCCTCGCCCCTATTTATGGAGGCCGGCAAGTGGGCATCGTGGGCAGCGACGTGGGATTAACTGCGCCCACGATCTCCACTAACTGCGTGCGTTACCGGTAACGGCTCACGAGCCGGCGGTTCTTCCGGAGGCCACGTCAGCCCTGGCCGCAAAGGATCCTGGGCCGGCAGCGATGTGACCACGCGCTGGGCCTGGCCCAGGGAATCTTGCCAGAGCCGATCAAGTCATGGCCCGCGCCTCGAGGAAGCACTGAATTCGGAGCAGCCAAGCCCGAGCCGGCCACGTCGTTTCAGAACCAGCCGGCACCTACTCCATCAAGCTGGAAACATCTCCATCACTTATGCAAAGAAGACTTACAAAACCGAATCGGCATCTGGCTCGAGAACAGCCGGACGATGCAAGGCGAAAAGGGTGCACTTGGCCAGAAAGAATTCAAAGCTGGCCCCTTCAACTGCTTTTCAGCAGGATCCATGAGATAAACAATGAACGGCCAGGAAAAACCTGCCCAGGCCCTTCTCTATGCAGGGCCTCGCCAGCTTCAGGGGCTAATTTTTGGGGGAAAACCCCGGGTATGGCAAAAGATTGGGAACAGTTGGCTCAGGGCCGGCTGGCCCGCGGCAAAGGCCGGCTGAGGAGCAGCCGGCTTGAGCCGTGGCCGGCTGCCCTGTGAGCCGGCTGGAACTAGGTCTACGCTGGCTTGGCCGTGGCCGGCTGCGCCATGGCCAGGGCCGACTTCTACATGTCATATCCGGCTTGGTTCGATTTTCCCCTAACCGGCTCAAAGTCGCGATCCTTGCGGGGAGAAGGCTCCGGAAAGGTCATCCGGGTCCAAAAGTCCACTAAGGACATCAAATCCCGCAGATTACGGGGCACTTTAGAGCAACAGTGACCCACGTCAGGACATGCCATCATGCCCCGACTTCTCCGGGCGGCGCAGGCTACGGGCGGTGCTACGCGACAGGAAGGACAAGACAGGGCCGACAGCCGGGCAGCACGGGCGCCTCGGGAAGGCGCGAGCAAGCCGGAGCCGGCGGAGCCGGCACCGGAGGCTATAGGGACTTCTTTCTAATGTTCCAGGCTCTATATAAGCCGGTCCAGCACCCCCTTGCACGGGGACGATCGATCCATTCTTTCTCATTCACCCTTAGCACCGCTCGGGAGAGAGGTCATAGTCTACCTCGAGCCCTCTCTCAAGCCAGACACAGCTCAAGGAGCACCATTGTACTGTCTCATACATCATATACACTCTAGAGCAGGAGTAGGGGTGTTACCTCCATACGAGGGCCCCGAACCTGGGTACGTCGCTTGTGTCGCTCGTTCTCATACCCGCATCCGGAGACCGCCGTAGGCCAAGGCCAGAACAACTCGACTTGAGCCACCCCATGGCTTATGCCGTGACCATACCATGACAGATGACTCGGCTGAGTTCAGATTGGAAGTGCTTGTTATGGCGCCATTGGATTACAGTTACTTGAATACCCTTGCCACTCGAAAAGGTTCGGGGCTACTTCTGCGAAACTGGCGGATAGAAAGGACATTTCGTGGATAAAATTATGATCTGGCACCAAATCTCAGAGCCAAAAAAATTACAAAATTTCGAACAGGTGGGTCCTCAATCATTGGATGTGGGCTGAAGTTGGCCTGCCAACACACTTCAATGTGGATACATAGCCCAACAGGTCTGCTTCAAGTGTTAATTTCATTAATGGGAAAATTCTTATGCTTCACAGAAAGAAAGAAAATAATCATGTCCGGGGGCATATCTCGAGGGACCAACAATCCTGTCAGATCACCAATATACGAACAAACCCTAAGTGCATATACACTATAAGATGCTTCGAGACTTGCTTAGCACAACAATCCACTTTTGGTTAAACATCATTGCTTATTTATACTAGACGGATGCCTAATTAACTAGGCGTACTATATAACTATTTTTGGTAACGACATGTCCTACACAATTAAGCAGTATCTTGGTCCTCGTACTTAATAAAATATATTACCATGTTTATTCATGTAAGCACTAGTCTAAGAACATTGCATTGTAACACGCAAAAAAAATCTCAATGCATTGTTATGTGTTTGTAACGAGGCGGCGGTGTGTCCGGCGAAATGCGCGGAGAGATTGTGTGGGGTTCCATGGTAGACGTGTCCGGAGGCAGACCTAGGGTTCATTGAAAATGGGGAAATTAATTGACACAACTTTTTCTATATATGAATATATCTAGACATATTTTAGCTCTAGATACATGCGTATCTAGATAAAGTAGAGTCAATTACCAAATAGCTCTAGATATGAATATATATCCACTTTTATTGCTCTTGTGTGAGACATTTCGGCACGCAGACGTGAGATTCAGATATTAAGCTATAGTAACGTTGTGAATCAAAGTCGCATACACAAAGTCACCTACCTAAGTCATTTGTTTAAGATCATATGTACTCCCTCCATTCCCGCGGTAATTGTCTTAGATACGTCTAAAATTAGATGTATCAAGAATTTATTATACAAGAGATTCCATTCGTACGTAATATAGAGCAACGACATATTTACACACTTGTATCACAGTCTAAATCGTAGATGTTGGTGCTTTTTCTACCAATCATGCATGAATGGCAAAAGCAAGAACAGTTACAGTAACAATATAGAAGACCATTTTTGCAGGTCCCGAAAAGGCCTTGTGTCGTTCTTCAGTGTTAGGGACAATGTGAAAGCAAACTTCTATTTTTTTAATCTTTTCATCACCTAGCTGAGAACTAGCAAAACAAAAAAAAAAATAGCAGCTGCCTATACTTTACGTTCGTATCGTGCGGGATTACCCGTGATGGGTACGTGTTGCCGTTAATTATGGCATGTATAATTAAAGTTGTTAACTAATATGTTGGGTGGGTGGGCTTGATCGTTTTGTGCATAAAAAATCGATTCGTGGGTCGGCGCATAAACATTCAGGCAAGGCTTTGTTCAAAATAATTTTACTATTTTTTATATTTAAGAGGGAAAATATAGGGTTTTAGGGCAAAACATGCCCTCCTTGGGTGCACCATTGCATGCCTCACACTGCTACCCATGGGGTGTACATGTATAATCTGGGGGTAGACCATGGTGAGTTGCACCTAGACACCCCAAATATAGGGTTTTAGGGCAAAACATGCCCTCCTTGGGCAAATAATTAAAAATAGCTAGGATTCCAGGGTGAGGCCACACTTGGCACATGGATGCACCATTTCATGCCCACGCTTCTACCCATATGGGGTCTACATGAATTATCTGGGGTAGACCATGGTGAGTTGCACCGAGGCACCCCAAATATAGGTTTTTAGGCCAAAACATGCCCTCCTTGGGCAAATCAAAGTAGCTGGGGAAGCCAGGGGTGAGCCCACATTTGGCACATGGGTGCACCATTTCTTACCCCACACTTCTACCCATGGGATCTACATGAATCATCTGGGGTAAACCATGGTGAGTTGCATTCATGCACCCCAAATATAGGGTTTTAGGGCAAAACATGCCCTCCTTGGACAAATCAAGTAGCTGGGAATGCCAGGGTGAGGCCACATTTGGCACATGGGTGCACCATTGCATGCCCCACACTGCTACCCATGGGGTCTACATGAAACATCTGGGGTAGACCATGCATGGTGAGTTGCACTCACATGCACCCCAAATATAGGGTTTTAGGCCAAAACATGCCCTCCTTGGGCAAATCAAGTAGTTGGGGATGCCAGGGTGAGGCCACACTTGGCACATGGGTACACCATTGCATTCCCCGCACTGCTACCCATGGGATCATGAATTATCTGGGGTAGACCATGGTGAGTTGCACCTAGACACCCCAAATATATGGTTTTAGGGAAAAACATGCCCTCCTTGGGCAAATCAAGTAGTTGGGATGACAGCAGGGTGATACCACACTTGGCACACATGGGTGCACCATTGCATGCCCCACACTATTATCAATGGGATCTACATGAATTATATGGGGTATACCATGCATGGTGAGTTGCACCCATACATCCCAAATACAGGGTTTTAGCTAGGCCAAAACATGCCCTCCTTGGGAAAAACAGGTAGCTGGGGATGCCGGGGTGAGGCCACACTTGGAACGTGGGTGCACCATTGCATGCCCCACACTCCTACCCATGGGATCTACATGAATTATACGGGGTAGACCATGGTGAGTTGCACCCAGACACCCCAAATACAGGGTGTTAGGCCAAAACATGCCCTCCTTTGGGCAAATAAAGTAGCTGGGGATGCAAGGGCGAGGCCACACTTGGCACATGGGTGCACCGTTGCATGCCCCACACTCCTACCCATGGAATCTACATGAATCATCTAGGGTAGACCAGGTGGGCTGCACCCGCGCACCAGGCACCCCAAATATAGGGTTTTAAACCAAAACATGCCCACCTTGGGAAAATCAAGTAGCTGGGGATGCTAGGGTGAGGCCACACTTGGCACATACCATTGCATGCCCCGCACTGCTATCCATGGGATCTACATGAATTATCCGGGGTAGACCATTGTGAGTTGCATCGAGACACCCCAAATATAGGGTTTTAGTGTAAAACATGACATACTTGGGAAAATAAAGTACCTGGGGATGCCAGGGTGAGGCCATACTTGGCACATGGGTGCACCATTTCATGCCCCACACTGCTACCGACGGGATCCACATGAATCATCTTTGCTAGGCCATGGTGAGTTGCACCCAGACACAACAAATATAGGGTTTTAGGCCAAAACATGCCCTCCGCCTTGGGAAAATCAAGTAGCTGGGGATGCCAGGGCATGAAGTCACACTTGGCACATGGGTGCACCATTGCTTGCCCCACACTGCTACCCATGGGATCTACATGAATCATCTGGGGTAGATCATGGTGAGTTGCAATTAGGCACCCCAAATATAGGGTTTTAGGGCAAAACATGCCCTCCTTTGGAAAATCAAATAGTTGGGGATGCCAGCTTGAGGCCACACTTGGCACATGGGTGCATGATGGCGTGTATTTCACACGTTCGTTGGGCAACCCCAAGAGGAAGGTATGATGAGCACAGCAGCAAGTTTTCCCTCAGAAAGAAACCAAGGTTTATCGAACCAGGAGGAGCCAAGAAGCACGTTGAAGGTTGATGGCGGCGGGATGTAGTGCGGCGCAACACCGGAGATTCCGGCGCCAACGTGGAACCTGCACAACACAACCAAAGTACTTTGCCCCAACGAAACGGTGAGGTTGTCAATCTCACCGAGCTTGTCTGTAACAAAGGATTAACCGTATTGTGTGGAAGATGATTGTTTGCGAGAGAAAACGAGTAAAACAAGTATTGCAGTAGATTGTATTTCAGTAAAGAGAATTGGACCGGGGTCCACGAGTTCACTAGAGGTGTCTCTCCCATAAGACGAACAACATGTTGGGTGAACAAATTACGGTTGGGCAATTGACAAATAAAGAGAGCATGACAATGCACATACATATCATGATGAGTATAGTGAGATTTAATTGGGCATTACGACAAAGTACATAGACCGCCATCCAACTGCATCTATGCCTAAAAAGTCCACCTTGAGGTTATCGTCCGAACCCCCTCCAGTATTAAGTTGCAAAGCAACGGACAATTGCATTAAGTATGGTGCGTAATGTAATCAACAACTACATCCTTAGACATAGCATCAATGTTTTATCCCTAGTGGCAACGACACAACACAACCTTAGAACTTTCATCCACTGTCCCGGTGTCAATGCGGGCATGAACCCACTATCGAGCATAAGTACTCCCTCTTGGAGTTAAAAGCATCTACTTGGCCGGAGCATCTACTAGTAACGGAGAGCATGCAAGATCATAAACAACACATAAGCATAACTTTGATAATCAACATAACAAGTATTCTCTATTCATCGGATCCCAACAAACGCAACATATAGAATTACATATAGATGATCTTGATCATGATAGGCAGCTCACAAGATCCGACAATGATAGCACAATGGGGAGAAGACAACCATCTAGCTACTGCTATGGACCCATAGTCCGGGGGTAGACTACTCACTCATCACTCCGGAGGCGACCATGGCGGTGTAGAGTCCTCCGGGAGATGATTCCCTCTCCGGCAGGGTGCCGGAGGCGATCTCCGGGATCCCCCGAGATGGGATCGGCGGCGACGGCGTCTCGGTAATGTTTTCCGTATCGTGGCTCTCGATGCGGGGGTTTCGTCACGGAGGCTTTAAGTAGGCGGAAGGGCAAGTCGAGAGGCGGCACGGGGGCCCAAACCACGGGCCGGCGCGGCCAGGGGTGGGGCCGCGCCGCCCTAGGGTTTGGCCACCCCGTGGCCCCTCTTCGTCTCATCTTCGGACTTCGGAAGCTTCGTGAGAAAATAGGCCTCTGGGCTTTTATTTCGTCCAATTCCGAGAATATTTCTTTACTAGGATTTACTGAAACCAAAAACAGCAGAAAACGGCAAGCGGCACTTCGGCATCTTGTTAATAGGTTAGTTCCGGAAAATGCACGAATATGACATAAAGTGTGCATAAAACATGTAGATAACATCAATAATGTGGCATGGAACACAAGAAATTATCGATACGTTGGAGACGTATCGGCATCCCTAAGCTTAGTTCTCGCTCGTCCCGAGCGAGGTAAAAGCGATAACAAAGATAATTTACGGAGTGACATGCCATCTTAATCTTGATCATACTATTTGTAAAGCATATGTAGAGAATGCAGCGATCAAAACAATGTGTATGACATGAGTAAACAAGTGAATCATAAAGCAAAGACTTTTCATGAATAGCACTTCAAGACAAGCATCAATAAGTCTTGCATAAGAGTTAACTCATAAAGCAATAATTCAAAGTAAAGGTATTGAAGCAACACAAAAGAAGATTAAGTTTCAGCGGTTGCTTTCAACTTGTAACATGTATATCTCATGGATATTGTCAACATAGAGTAATATAATAAGTGCAATAAGCAAGTATGTAAGAATCAATGCACGGTTCACACAAGTGTTTGCTTCTTGAGGTGGAGAGAAATAGGTGAACTGACTCAACATTGAAAGTAAAAGAATGGTCCTCATAGAGGAAAAGCATCGATTGCTATATTTGTGCTAGAGCTTTGATTTTGAAAACATGAAACAATTTTGTCAACGGTAGTAATAAAGCATATGCATCATGTAAATTATATCTTATAAGTTGCAAGCCTCATGCATAGTGTACTAATAGTGCCCGCACCTTGTCCTAATTAGCTTGGACTACCTGGATTATCACCGCAATACATATGCTTTAACCAAGTTTCACAAAGGGGTACCTCTATGCCGCTCTGTACAAAGGTCTAAGGAGAAAGCTCGCATTTGGATTTCTCGCTTTTGATTATTCTCAACTTAGACATCCATACCGGGACAACATAGACAACGAGATAATGGACTCCTCTTTTAATGCTTTAAGCATTTGACAACAATTAATTCTTTTCTCATTAGAGATTTGAGGATATTTGTCCAAAACTGAAACTTCCACCATGAATCATGGCTTTAGTTAGCGGCCCAATGTTCTTCTCTCACAATATGCATGCTCAAACCATTCAACTCGGTGTAGATCGCCCTTACTTCGGACAAGACGAACATGCATAGCAACTCACATGAAATTCAACAATGAGTTGATGGCGTTCCCCGATAAACATGGTTATCGCACAACAAGCAACTTAATAAGAGATAAAGTGCATAATTACATATTCAATACCACAATAGTTTTTAAGCTATTTGTCCCATGAGCTATATATTGCAAAGGTGAATGATGTAATTTTAAAGGTAGCACTCAAGCAATTTACTTTGGAATGGCGGGAAAATACCATGTAGTATAGGTAGGTATGGTGGACACAAATGGCATAGTGGTTGGCTCAAGTATTTTGGATGCATGAGAAGTATTCCCTCTCGATACAAGGTTTAGGCTAGCAAGGCTTTTTGAAACAAACACAAGGATGAACGAGTACAGCAAAACTCACATAAAAGACATATTGTAAACATTATAAGACTCTACACCGTCTTCCTTGTTGTTCAAACTCAAAACTAGAAATTATCTAGACCTTAGAGAAACCAAATATGCAAACCAAATTTTAGCATGCTCTATGTATTTCTTCATTAATGGGTGCAAAGCATATGATGCAAGAGCTTAAACATGAGCACAACAATTGCCAAGTATCACATTACCCAAGACATTTATAGCAATTACTACATGTATCATTTTCCAATTCCAACCATATAACAATTTAACGAAGGAGAAACTTCGCCATGAATACTATGAGTAGAAACCAAGGACATATTTGTCCATATGCTACAGCGGAGCGTGTATCTCTCCCATGAAGTGAATTCTAGGATCCATTTTATTCAAACAAAACAAAAACAAAAACAAACCGACGCTCCAAGAAAAAGCACATAAGATGTGGCCGAATAAAAATATAGTTTCAGGGGAGGAACCTGATAATTTGTTGATGAAGAAGGGGATGCCTTGGGCATCCCCAAGCTTAGACGCTTGAGTCTTCTTGATATATGCAGGGGTGAACCACCGGGTGCATCCCCAAGCTTAGAGCTTTCACTCTCCTTGATCATGTTGCATCATACTCCTCTCTTGATCCTTGAAAACTTCCTCCACACCAAACTCGAAACAACTCATTAGAGGGTTAGTGCACAATATAAATTGACATATTCAGAGGTGACACAATCATTCTTAACACTTCTGGACATTGCATAATGCTACTGGACATTAATGGATCAAAGAAATTCATCCAACATAGCGAAAGAGGCAATGCGAAATAAAAGGCAGAATCTGTCAAAACAGAACAGTTCGTATTGACGAATTTTAAAATGGCACCAGACTTGCTCAAATGAAAATGCTCAAATTGAATGAAAGTTGCGTACATATCTGAGGATCATGCACGTAAATTGGCATAATTTTCTGAGCTTCCTGCAGGGCAGTGGGCTCAGATTCGTGACAGCAAAGAAATCTGGAACTGCGCAGTAATCCAAATCTAGTACTTACTTTTCTATCAACGGCTTAACTTGGCACAACAAAACTCAAAACTAAGATAAGGAGAGGTTGCTACAGTAGTAAACAACTTCCAAGACACAAAATAAAAACAAAGTACTGTAGGTAAAAACATGGGTTGTCTCCCATAAGCGCTTTTCTTTAACGCCTTTCAGCTAGGCGCAGAAAGTGTGTATCAAGTATTATCAAGGGGTGATACTTCTACAGCGGGGTGTGGGCTCTTCTCAACCAGGCATATTATATTAGATACATAAGTCTTAGCATCTCCCTTTTCATTAGTCTTAGGCGTGCTACTCTCATCAAACAAATTTTCAGGAACAAGCCAAGCATAATTATTTTCTAGTGCATCATTCATAGCTAGGAGCTTGCATGGTGTTGGTGCTTTGATCTCCCCACCATCATCAATATCATTAGTGTATCTTATTCTATCCATATCCATCTTTTCAAGGAGACTAACAAAATTAGTAGGAGAACCAAGCATATTAAATTTAGCAAAGACCTTTCTAGCTTCTCTTGCTAGACCACCAAATTCTCTAAGAAGGGTTTCTAAAACAAAATCTTTCTTTTCCCCTTCTTCCATATCACCAAGTGTGAAAAACATGTGTTGGATTATAGGATTAAGATTAACAAATTTGGTTTCCAACAAGCGAACTAAATGCGCAACGACAATTTCATAAGTAGGCGCAAGGTCTACCAAGTGTCTATCTTCAAAATTTTCAATGGTACCAACATGGTTGAAGAATTCTCCTATATTATTTCTCCCAACTATAGACCCACGTCCTACCGGTATGTTCTTTGTGGTAAAATTAAAAGGAAACATGATGAAATAAGTAAAGCAAATGCTAGTAACTAATTTTTTTTTGTGTTTTCAATATAGCAAACAAGACAGCAAATAAAGTAAAACTAGCAACTAATTTTTTTGTATTTTGATTTAGTGCAGCAAACAAAGTAGTAAATAAAATAAAGCAAGACAAAAACAAAGTAAAGAGATTGAGAAGTGGAGACTCCCCTTGCAGCGTGTCTTGATTTCCCCGGCAACGGCGCCAGAAAATATGCTTGATGGCGTGTATTTCACACGTTCGTTGGGCAACCCCAAGAGGAAGGTATGATGAGCACAGCAGCAAGTTTTCCCTCAGAAAGAAACCAAGGTTTATCGAACCAGGAGGAGCCAAGAAGCACGTTGAAGGTTGATGGCGGCGGGATGTAGTGCGGCGCAACACCGGAGATTCGGCGCCAACGTGGAACCTGCACAACACAACCAAAGTACTTTGCCCCAACGAAACAGTGAGGTTGTCAATCTCACCGGCTTGCTCGTAACAAAGGATTAACCGTATTGTGTGGAAGATGATTGTTTGCAGAGAAAACGAGTAAAAACAAGTATTGCAGTAGATTGTATTTCGATAAAGAGAATTGGACCGGGGTCCACAGTTCACTAGAGGTGTCTCTCCCATAAGACGAACAGCATGTTGGGTGAACAAATTACGGTTGGGCAATTGACAAATAAAGAGAGCATGACAATGCACATACATATCATGATGAGTATAGTGAGATTTAATTGGGCATTACGACAAAGTACATAGACCGCCATCCAAGCTGCATCTATGCCTAAAAAGTCCACCTTCGAGGTTATCGTCCGAACCCCTCCGGTATTAAGTTGCAAAGCAACAGACAATTGCATTAAGTATGGTGCGTAATGTAATCAACAACTACATCCTTAGACATAGCATCAATGTTTTATCCCTAGTGGCAACGAGCACAACACAACCTTAGAACTTTCAGTCACTGTCCCGGTGTCAATGCGGGCATGAACCCACTATCGAGCATAAGTACTCCCTCTTGGAGTTAAAAGCATCTACTTGGCCAGAGCATCTACTAGTAACGGAGAGCATGCAAGATCATAAACAACACATAAGCATAACTTTGATAATCAACATAACAAGTATTCTCTATTCATCGGATCCCAACAAACGCAACATATAGAATTACATATAGATGATCTTGATCATGATAGGCAGCTCACAAGATCCGACAATGATAGCACAATGGGGAGAAGACAACCATCTAGCTACTGCTATGGACCCATAGTCCAGGGGTAGACTACTCACTCATCACTCCGGAGGCGACCATGGCGGTGTAGAGTCCTCCGGGAGATGATTCCCCTCTCCGGCAGGGTGCCGGAGAGCGATCTCCAGGATCCCCCGAGATGGGATCGGCGGCGACGGCGTCTCGGTAATGTTTTCCGTATCGTGGCTCTCGGTGCGGGGGTTTCGTCACGGAGGCTTTAAGTAGGCGGAAGGGCAAGTCGAGAGGCGGCACAGGGGGCCCAAACCACGGGCCGGCGCGGCCGGGGTGGGGCCGCGCCGCCTAGGGTTTGGCCACCCTGTGGCCCCTCTTCGTCTCATCTTCGGACTTCTGGAAGCTTCGTGAGAAAATAGGCCTCTGGGCTTTTATTTCGTCCAATTCCGAGAATATTTCTTTACTAGGATTTCTGAAACCAAAAACAGCAGAAAACAGCAACTGGCACTTCGGCATCTTGTTAATAGGTTAGTTCCAGAAAATGCACGAATATGACATAAAGTGTGCAGAAAACATGTAGATAACATCAATAATGTGGCATGGAACACAAGAAATTATCGATACGTTGGAGACGTATCAGTGCACCATTGCATGCCCCGCACTGCTACCCATGAGATCTACATGAATGATCTAGGGTAGACCATGCATGGTGAGTTGCATCGAGACACCCCAAATATAGGGTTTTAGGCCAAAACATGCCCTCCTTGGGCAAATCAGTAGTTGGGGATGTCAGGATGAGGGGTCACAGTTGGCACATGGGTACACTATTGCATGCCCCACACTACCATGGGATCTACATGAATTATCTGGGGTAGACCATGGTGAGTTTCACCTAGACACCTGGCCCCAAATAATATAGGGTTTTAGGGCAAAACATGCCCTCCATGGGCAAATCAAGTAGTTGGGGATGCCAGCAGGGTGATGCCACACTTGGCACATGGGTGCACCATTGCAAGACCCACACTGCTATACGCATGGGATCTACATGAATTATATGGGGTAGACCATTCTGAGTTGCACCCTAACACCCCAAATACATGGTTTTAGGGGAAATTAAACATGCCTCCTTGGGAAAATCAAGTAGCTGGGGATGCCAGGGTGAGGCCACACTTGGCACATGGGTGCACCATTGCATGCCCCACACTGCTACCCATGGGATCTACATGAATTATACGGGATAAACCATGGTGAGTTGCACCCAGACACCAAATATAGGGTGTTAGGCCAAAACATGCCCTCCTTTGGGAAAATCAAGTAGATGGGGATGCCAGGGTGAGGCCACACTCTGCACATGGGTGCACCATTGCATGCCCCACAATGCTACCCATCGTATCTACCTGAATCATCTGGGGTACGTAGACCATGGTGAGTTGCAACCGCCAGGCCCCCCAAATATAGGGTTTCAGGACTAAACATGCCCTCTTTGTGCAAATCAAGTAGCTGGGGATGACAGGGTGAGGCCACACTTGGCACATGGGCGCACCATTGCATGCCCCACATGCTACACATGGGATCTACATGAAATATCTAGGGTAGTCCATGGTGAGTTGCATCGAGACAACCCAAATATAGGGTTTTAGGGCAAAACATGTTCTCTCTAGGCAAATGAAGTAGCTAGGGAGATGCCAGGGTGAGGCCACACTAGGCACATGGGTGCACCATTGCATGCCCCACACTGGTACCCATGGGATCTACATGAATCATCTAGGGTAGACCATGGTGAGTTGCACCGAGACACTCCAAATACAGGGTTTTAGGCCAAAACGTGCCTTCTTGGGCAAATCAAGTAGCTGGAGATGCCAGGGTGATGCCACACTTGGCACATGGGTGCACCATTAATTGCACGCCCCACACTACTACCGATGGGATCTACATGAATCATCTAGGGTAGACCATGGTGAGTTGCAACCAGACACAACAAATATAGGGGTTTAGGCCAATGCATGCCCTCCTTGGGCAAATCAAGTAGCTGGGGATGCCAGGGTGAGGCCACACTTGGCACATGGATGCACCATTTCATGCCCCACACTTCTACCCAATGGATCTACATGAATTATATGGGGTGTAGACCATGGTGAGTTGCACCTATGCACCCCAAATATAGGGTTTTAGGCCAAAACATGCCCTCCTTTGGGAAAATCAAGTGGCTGGGGATGCCAAGGTGAGAACACACTTGGCACATGGGTACATAATTACATGCCCCACACTGCTACCCATGGGATCTACATGAACTATATGGGGTAAACCATGGTGAGTTGCACCTAGTAGACACCCCAAATATAGGGTTTTAGGGCAAAACATGCCCTCCTTGGGCAAATCAAGTAGTTGAGGATGCCAGGGTGAGGCCACACTTGGCACGTGGGTGCACCATTGCATGCACCACACTGCTACCCATGGGATGTACATGAATTATCTGTGGTAGACCATGGTGAGTTGCACTCAAACACCCAAAATATAGGGTTTTAGGGGAAAACATGCCCTCCTTGGGCAAATCATATAGCTGGGGATGCAATATATTTTTGTACGGTATCTACAAAAATTATTAACATACATAATACAAAATTAATATCATTAATAATGAAATATATTTTCATATGGTATCTACAAAATGTTATATTTGTTGATAGATTGTTCTAATAGTTTGGTCAAACTTTACTTGGTTTGACTTTTCAAAAAAAATCTGTGAAGCTTTTTTTGATCGTAAATAGCCTTAAGCTTTGGGGTGGCGGTAGTATGTAATGGTCTAAATCATTCTGTTTGGGCTAACTGCAACTCATTACACCAAAAACCGAGGTTTGCTCCAACTAGTGTTTTGTTTAAGGTTTTGTGCAACAACTGCACCAAACATTGGTGTTACGGGGTTTTGCGTATTTTTTCTTTGACTAGTTACGCTAAATATACGAAGATTGTAAGTTTATAGCATCATTAAAAAGTTGTATCAATATGAATCCGATATAAATTACATAAAATATAATTAAGATTTTTTGTTGCTCAATTTGTTATGTCAAAGTTAGTCTTGGAATGCGCGTGTACTTATACCTTGGTCAAAGTTTGGTCAAGGTAGTAGAACATTTTCTCAGATATTTTTGTTACTCTCTCTCTCTCCCTATCCCCCTCTCTCTATCCACAACACGCAAGGGTGGCTCCGACAATACGCAAGGGTGGCTCCACTGGTCTCGCGCCAAACATAGTGTATTGCGACGCGACATGTATTCATGTCTATGCTCAGAGTATGCTTTATTGTAAACTCTAATTATTACGGTTCCCATGCCTGTTCAGAAATTTATTCTGGCCAGCTGCGAATCGATACGACAAAAATCGTGGGTGTTCTTGGTCAAGCATTTTGCAGAGCTCCTAGGCCAGAGACTAGCTTATAGTACCGAGAAGAGCAAGGACTACAATGAATATTGAATCAATTAAGGAACGCGGCGGCGACACCGTGCTGGTCCCCGCCGCAGCCACGACAACCACAGAACCACCACCCCCCGCCGGTCTTCCCCATTGGCAGCGGACGCCGAGTAGCGTTGGCGGATTGTTTCCAGGTGACAGGAGAGAAAATACGAAGTATATATTACATAAGATACCCACGCATATTTGTAATCAGAAATACTGTGAGATTGGTTTATAAAATCACGCATAAGATCTGAAAATATAGTACTCTCCATTCATATATCTTGCGCAATACACACGGGCTGGCCAAGAACGGCTTTATACAAACAAAACACTACAACATAATACGGAGTACTAATGATATGAATGCTACATGGAGAAGATACACCACAAAGAGATAAACACCTACGTAACGATGCGACGCACATAGCACAACACACGCAGCACGACACAGTCGCAAGGTCGATGACAAGATAAGCTGCATGATAGGCCCAATCAGCGGCTGGTTGGGGTTGTGCATACAAGACTCGTGCACCCTTACGCATACTAGCAGAGTGTCACCAACAAGGTAGACATCGCCATGGAGAGCTGCAGCATCTGTCGGGTACCTGAATTCGGTGTACAGAGGATGCCAACCTTGGCCGCCCCAGCGCAAGCGATACAAGCCCAGGTCCGGGAATATCGCGTTGAGGAGAGTAGTAGCAGCATCGAACAAAAGGACATGGGCGCCGTTGGGATAAATCCGGACGATGTTCCCCGTCAACACTGGCTGCGGACCCAAGAACACCACACCATGTAACGCCGCAGCCGCCGCCGCCATAGCAACACCTATGAGACAAGTGGAAATGAACTTATCGCTGAGGAAAAAAGGAAAAGAAGCTAGTGCAGCTGTATTGGGCCAAACGTACCCTTTACATATAGTACGAGCTAGACCCAAGATCTTGTAGAGCACACGTTTTGGTATAGGAAGAGTATTGGGCGCCACGTGTGCACCATCCAATAAATTAAATTCCTTTGGACACTGCCACAACGCCGTCTCCTCCCTCCCTCCTTCTTTCCCCCATCGTAACAAATATTTTGGAAGGTGTAGAAGACGATAGAGGGCAAAGGAGTATATATGCTCCCTATTTGTTAGAAGGTTGGTGCAGAGGATGTTATTTGGGGATATCAACAACAACGGGCTGCGACAAATCTAGGGCAATCACTCAGAGATCCTTTCCATAACAATGTGCATCAATGTGGGTCCCTGAGTCTCCATGATAAGGACTTTTTCTAAATTTGAAATTATTTAATTTAAATTGTTGTCGGATATTCTGTTATATTAATTGTGCTGCTCAAATATTTACATATTCAAATGATACGTGGTCGCCCATCCCTCCCTACTCGTCTCTCCACTATAGGTCACCACCCCTGCACCCGCAAAACCATACATAAACCACCACACATGCATAAGAGGGAGGAACCTAGTCGTCTCCTCCCTCCCTTCATCCTTCTTCCCCCGTTGTGGATGAAAATCAATTGGGGCTTGTACAAAGCGCAGGCCCATTTTATGTGTTTAGCATCATCCATGCTTAGATGTCGCTTAGCTGATTTCGGTTTTGTAGCGTTTGACTGCTCATTACACGCCGGCAAAATACATTTCAATAAACAAGTCTCTCCAACAAAGGAAGAGAAAGAAAATGTACATTGTGAATGAAAATCAACTGAAGACTTCTCAAGCCCGTTCTTAGTAAAACAAGTCTCCTAGGAAGAGAAAGAAAATGTACACTGTGAATGAAATCAACTGAAGACTTCTCAAGCCCATTCTCAATAAAACAAGTCTCTCCTACAAAGGAAGAGAAAGAAAATGTACATTATGAATAAAAATCAACTAAAGACTTGGCAAGCCCATTTTATGTCTTATGTTGAGCCATGTTTTACTGGTTTGGGGTCGGGTTTGAACCCCATTAGCAGAAACAGCAAAACACAGTCCCCAACGCATCTTCCTCACGTGCCGTTTTAAGTATGCTTCAACAACAACAACAAAAAATAGCACGCAAGATTAAGAACAAACTAAATTTAGACGGGATTGAAGTAATAATAATTATACGTACATGATTAAGAAGCATGTTCACGCAAGAGGTTTTGCTTTCGTGCAGTGTGACTGGAATTTAATTTCGTCACCGTTGTGGAACTTCGGTCACACTGCACGAAACACTCTTAATAACAAAAATGTGTTTGGTGCAGTGTGCCGAAGCATCACAACAGCGATGAGCTAGAACTGATCCACATCGAGGCATAGTGTTACGGTCGTGATCGTCCATGTATATATATCTCTGCATATAGTAAGAAACTTATATAAGATTTTCAAACAATATAAATATTTGACTTTGAATCTAACCTTAATTATATGCGGAGTAATATGGTGCAGTACTGAAGTACGGACAAAACAATAAAAAGTACACACGATTCAATTGATCTAGCGAGCCCACATATATAACAAGAGATTACATGTCCCATTACCAGAGAAATACAATCGTAAGAAAATATCAACGCAACTATGATGATCGATGAGTGGCGGGACATGGTTGTATACCTTGAGTCGGCGTCATGTGGCGGATCGGTGCAGCTATGGACTTAAGTGTAGGCTCAGTCCACGTGTCGGTGCCAGCGTCAATGACGCCGCCAAGGCTTCTTGCACCCTCCGCTGGCTCCGGTCTTCGCAGGCTATCTACTCTCCTCGACCCGACGGAGGAAGAGGAGAGAACCCGCCGTGCACCGGCTGGCTGCTCTTCTCCTCTCTCGAGTGCTACGTCGTCGCGCGAACCACGCCATAGAGATGGATGAAAGCGTAAAGCGGTATAGTGTTTTCTTCAACAACAGCTGGTTGTGCTAAATATATATTGCCGTGGTGAAGGACATATGATTTCTTTAAGAAAAAATACGGGCTCATCTAGTTGCAAAGGTGCGGCCCACCTTAAAGAAAAAAGTGGGCCCCCCTATGTGGCTCCCACCTCATTGCTGCAACATCTATTGAGCTTTCGTCCAGGGAAAATCACGAGTGAAGAGAGGCAGAGCGCGCCTAGCCTGTTTGGATGGAGCGGGAGACATGTATCACCTTTTAAGGTGATGTTGACTATGGACCCAGTAGCAAATGTCAGCATGGGCTTCCACTGTATACGAGAGAGATTGGTCACGCACGAAGCAAAGTGGTACAAGCCCCTGCAGTAGAGTTGTCCTATCAGTACCCCAGTCAGTACTCATCTATCAATTCCTCTGTCCTTTTGTCAGTCGAGGCCATGTCGAGTGTTGAAGAAGAAAGTACATCGGTCGTGGCCGCATGAATTTGACAAATTAACCCTTTTCCTCAGAAGAATGGACTAAATGACCTCCATGCGAAACTATTTCAATCCCCTAAGGGACTGAAATAGTTTCGCCCGGAAGTCATTTCGTGTATTCTTTTGAGGAAAGGGGTTAATTTTATCAAATTCTACCCTATCTGATCGCCCTTGAACTGTTCCGAAGAGTTGCTTGCGGCAGACTTGTACTGACACCGCCTTCGATTGCTATAAAAGCACCACTCAGCTACTCTGAAATTAGTAATGCCAGTCTTGTGAGGGAAGATTCATGGACAGAGCTGTGGCATCTAGGTCAGCTAACCCTGCGGAGAACCTTCATCGTCATCTCCCTATGCTGGGCACCGGAGTACCTGACCCCAGATAAACATGACACTGGGAATATTTTGAGATTTCAAGCTATTTTGCTACTCCCTCTGATCCATACTACTTGATGCTAAAATGGATGTATCTACAACTAAATGTGTCTAGTTACATCTGTATTAGCATCAAGTAATATGAATTAGAGGCAGTAGTTTTAATTAATCATAAATCAAAATTTACATGAAATAATTTAAACACTCGTAGATTTAAAGTCACCATGAAAAACGCTTCTATCCATCCATTTTCTTACAATAGCACTTCTTCCCGAATAGGGTGTAGAAGTAGCAGCTTTATAGCCGCATCCTAGCGCCATCTAGCTATAGCAGTGCTCTGTATTGTCTTGTCGAATCAATGGCAATGAAAAGTATGACCAAAGATACGCTACCGATAAAGACAGATTTTGCATGCTGAGATTTCTCGGACACCCCTAGCTTTGCTCCGACACCTCTCTCTTTTTTCAACAGAGAAAAGACTCCTCCGGTGTGGGGTGGGGGCCATATATGGTAACCACTATTGGGGGTTTTGGAGAGAGTCGTACATCGAAGGAAAAAACCTAGTCCGAAGCAAACCCACTCCTATGCGTGACCTTTTTAAACAAGGAACAGTCTAGAAGGAGCGAGTGCTTCATTGACTATGATCGGTAGAAGTACAAATTACAAATAGGGACTGAAAAGAGTAGGAAATACAACTAAGCCCTTACATTTGCACAAAGGACCTTCTTGAAGTACCTCTATGTGCCCTCCCACTTATACTATTGACTACTCATCTATCATTTCTTCCGAGAAAGTGCACGAAATGATGGACATGGTCACCTGCTTTGTCGGGTTCTGGGACAAGGCCAGAAAACTGGAAGGTATCCGTTGTTGCCTAAAAACTCTTCCTTTTTGGTACTTACAGTGTAATTTGCGTGACCCCATAGGACCGTTGTGTTGCTGCTGCAGTTGCCTTTGAACACTCCGAGGAAATTCGAGAAGAAGCTATAAAGCACGCCAAAGTTCTCGAAGAAAAACAGCAGGCCGCTGAACAAGCACTCGAAGAGGCCCGGACTAAGAGTATCTTCAGCCGCGTCTCCCAAAGTGTCCCCCAAACGGCGCCGGATCGAGCATTTGGGGAACTTATTTTGTTCATGCTGCGTTCGGGGGACGTCGTTCCGCAGCCACGTTCCCCAAACGCCACCCCAACCTTTTTTTAAAGGGTTTTCGAAAACACAACCATTTATTAAACATAGCATACAAATAAATATGTTTGCCAAAATTGTTTTCAAATTAAAATACAACAATCAATAAACAACTAAACAAATGTGATAAATGGGGCTAGATCAAGGTGACGTTGCGTTTGCTGATAATCCTTTGATCCTCCACATATGCTCAACGAGATCATTTTGAAGTTGCTCATGAACATTGCTGTCACGGATCTCTGCGTACATGGCGAGAAAATCAGCAAAATCTGCAGGCAACTCATGATCAACCTCTGCAAGAGGGCCCTGCACTCATAGGGATCAACATGTGTCCTGACATGATTCTTCCGGTCATCCTCGATGATCATGTTGTGCATGATCACACAAACCTGCATCACCTCCCACATTTGGTCGTGAGACTAGCTTAGAGCAGGGTACCGGACAATTGCAAATTGAGCTTGAAGCACACCAAATGTCCGCTTGACATCCTTCCTGCAAGCCTCCTATCGCGAAGCAAAGTGGCAATTCTTCTGACCTGATGTAGCCGAGATTGTTTTGACAAAAGTGACCCATTTTGGATGTATACCATCGGCTAGATAATACCCTTTGGTATATTGGTGGCCATTGATCTCATAGTTTCATGGTGGAGCATGACCTTCCACTAGTTTGCTGAACACCGGAGACTGCTGCAACACATTGATGTCATTATGTGATCCCGCCATGCCAAAGAAAGAATGCCAAATCCACAGGTCATATTCTTTCACAGCTTCAAGCACTACACTGCAATATCCATGACGTCCTATGTATATACCTTGCCAGGAAAACGAGCAGTTCTTCCATGACCAGTGCATGCAATCGACGCGGCAAGTTTGGTGCGCAGGATGGCGCAAAAGCGCGCGCGGGGCAAAACTTTTAGCGCGCACGGCTTTTTTGCGCGTCCGCTGGAGGTTCGCGCGGGATCTTGCGCGCGGAAAATCGGCGGTTAATATACCGCGCGCACATTTTGCCGCGCCTGTTGGAGATGCTCTAAGGTGCTAGTTGCTCTGACGGTGGCCCCAGGCACCCAAACCACTGGAACCTCGGCTGAAGCACCTTCATCCAGTGTTACTCCTTCCGTCGACATGATGTAGATAGTCTTTGGTTTTCCCTAGTATCTTTTATTTTGTATGTAATGAACCCGCCATATGTATGTCTTATGACTAGTAACTGAATATCGCTCCCTTTTGTAATATATGATCTTGAACATTGATTGATGTTTTCTTTTGCTCCTTAAATGAACATCAACAACTTGTCCTCCTCGACATCCACCTCTGGTCCTTCGGGTCAAGAATCAATGCCAAAAGAGCTAAGCACATCCCGAATTGCCAACACCATCACTCGAACCATTGACCCTTCATTGTACGTAGAAAAGTTTCAACGCATCAAACAACTGGAGGGTGAGCTCAAGAAAGTGAAGGTCCAAGTAGATGTATCTAACTCGAAGGCAAAATGGGCTGCAAAACGTGAAGACTTCATTCTAGAAGAGATCACGCGGGTAGAAAGGGCGAGACCGTTTGTGATTCCGTCTCCACTCGCTGACAGGGCTAGCCCGCAGCGTTATTTCAGCCATCCGGCGCTCCCCGCTAGCCCCATGTGGATAGGGTTTGACCTGGAAATATGAAGACGCCAGCTGGGCATGTTTTTTTGCGCCGGCACCCCCATCCAGCTATTGGGGGCTTTTGGATACTCCTTATGGAGATGCTCTGAGCAACCATCATAGTCTAAAAGCTGATCCAAATTAAGTTTTAAATATACGGTAGCTAGCAGACTAAGTTGCACGAAGTGGGAAAAATCCATAGACCCAATCACGTCTTAGTGGCCGAGTTTGAGTACGGAGTGAGTTTGGTTTGGAGTTATATTCCACTGTAAATGTACCACGAAGATGACAGCATATTGTTCCGTCCATCCGTGAGACCAGCTAGAATGTTAAAAAAAAAAATCAAGCCGTTGCAAAACACGGACATATTCTTAT
>NC_061509.1:119494115-119531535 GCF_022539505.1 Lolium rigidum
CCGGGAGTTAATTCCTACCTGAAATCGAGAACAAGTAAGAACTAATAATGCAATCGAATTATTGCGGATATAGATGAAAGCTTTATTGAAAAGGTGGGATTCCGAATAGTCGGTCTTGTTCGGGCGTTGGCCTCAAAAGAAATACACGAGAGTTGCAAAGAATGGCTAACTTTTAGTCTAATCAAAATTCGAGTCTAAACGTGACGGCTATGGGGGTATTTAAAGGAGGAAAAGGTGGGGTTTTGGCCAGCCATACGTATGGTGGCCGAATCAAACCCTAGAGGGCCTTCCCCCTTCAATACAGACACTAAAAAGTGGCTGACTTAATTTCTGCGAAAATGACATGGGCCTGGCCCAAAACTAAAGGTGACGCAACACCATATTATGCTATGGACGAAATTATGAAGTGGAGAACTCTATATTTCGTCCATGTCTTCATCTCTTCTTATGGTGGCTTCAAAGTTCTGAAATCTCCACTTGTGGCGTCATCTTCAATCCTCAAGTGCTTGCTGCCATCTCCTCCATGTGTGATCATGCTCCAATGCTTGTCCTCCTCATCCATGCTAGGTCCATCATTCCCGAGAGTAACAAACATATCTGATTTAGGCAGCATCATATTCTCATGTATATGAGGAATAGTTCCAAGAAACGAAAGTACCTGATAGTTAAGTTGTTTGGCACGAGCTCGAGTCATTGGTCCTTATATTTGTGTGGCTGTAGGTACAGCGGTTGTATCAATAGATGGGATGTCCTCATCACAAGACAACACCGAGAGGTAGGAGGATTGCATGTTTGATCCAGTGACCCAATATTGGTGGAAGGCTGCCACCGACGCCAACGCCGATGTTGGAGAAAGATCGATGAAGTGTGTAAATAAGAGAGCAGGTGTCGGCTAATCAGCGCAACAATGCAAATTACACTAGAGGAAATCAATGTCTAATTACTCCTCAACCCGTCCATGTTGCAAGTATCAACGCAACAAGGCGTTAAAGAGCACCAAACCTTTTTTTTTTGCGAGGGGCGAGCACCAAACCCGAACCCACGAGGAATACTCTTCTCACATTGTCGATGTTCGTTTGTTCTGGTTTGGTTAATTTAACAAGATTTAATTTATTTTAGCATCTTTTCTTATATTTAACGGGTGATTTGTTGCATGATGATTTTATAACAATACAACCAAAATTGAAGTACTCCCTCCGTCCTCAAATAAGTGGACGTTAGCCTTAAACTTTATCCATAAAAGAGTGTACTTCTATCTTTCCAATGCACATTAATGTAGTAAAAGTTATTTCTCTCTCATCGTACGGAAATCAAACCCAATAATATTTAGCACATGTTATCTTTATTTTGTTAGCTCATTGAAGGTAAAAATATTAAAGAGAAGATAGATTTTAGTTTGCGTCTTCCCAATGCAATTTTCCCTCACTTGATAATGTGTATTGAAAAACCCGCACGGACACACTTATTTGTGGACAGATGGATGCTTTAGACCCATCGCAACGCACGGGCATTTATGCTAGTTATAAAAAAGGGAGAAGATATCATAAGATGTTGCACACACGAGGTTGAGCAGAAGCTCCTATCGAGGAAATGCCCACTCCAGCTAGATTTCTACAGGCCCGAAGGATGCTCATAAATTTGTCAAATCATGGGATAAACGTAAGGCCAGAAATATTGGTAAGCGTCAAGACGACCAAAAAAAGAATGAATTGGATAACAACCACACAGTTTGCAGTCCGTCTGAGTGTCGTTCATTCGTGTGGTCCGTCTGAGTGTCGTTCATTCGTGTGGTCGTTATCCATTTCATTTTTTACATCAAATCTCTAACACCCTAGTGTATTACATCCAAATTTAAACACATCTTCAACATCCTTTTATAGACAGAGGTAGTACAAGGAAATAAGGCAGGTCACACTAAAATTGACGTGGTACCTTACAAAAGGCAAAAGAAAAAAAAATCATACTCACACTTGCATGTAGAAAATAGCAAGCCGTGAATTCCTACCCGCTCAGAATGATGATGTGGAGCGCACGGTGGACACAACACAAATCTTCTAACAAATGTCCAATCTCAGGACACATGCAAGCTCACGTGATAATTTGCTTTGTACCTGGATCATGGCTCCTCAAATCTGAGATAGTAACTGGCTTTGCAACAGTATCAACAACAGAGAGCTCGTCTCTATCTTTCACCACTGCAGTAACCACCTCGGCAGATACTCCACTGCTAAGCTGGACAATTGTTGAGTGCTTATCGACACTACCTTCTGCAACATTTGCCAAATTGTTGGCTGCAGAACTGGATGTTTTATTTGCTTCCTGTGTATTCAGGAAGAGACAGACAACAGCGCAGTCATCAATTTTAGAAGTAGGGTACCTAGTACGCCAGGCACGATTAGCTGATTCAACTAGGAAGCGTGCTGCAGAAGCTCGAGAAGTGGCTCTCCTGATGATGCTAACAACTTCGGTGTTCGAAAGAACATCCCACACCTACAACAAGAAACAAGTTACTGTGGATGATCTTGTAGCACAAAATCCAACTAAGAAATTTCAGGAAATCAAAATTCAAGATGTGCTCACCCCATCAGTCGCCAACACAATAAATTCATCCTTTTCTGTGATACAGTGACATGAGACTTCAGGCATAGAAATTATACCATACTCCTTCAGACAGAAGTCCCCAAATGCCCTTGCCATGGCCAATCCAGGTGAGTTGTACTTAGGAAGCCAAACACGAGCAACCTCTGGCTCCTCAGGAAGTGCAAATATTCTGCCCCTGAGTTGCCTGATCCGTTGTGCTTCACCTGAAAAAACAACATGCCATTGAATTCCTAAGAGGCATGTCAGAAGCGTCTAACAATCCTTTATCTAAAGGTGGTCCATCTCAATAGAAATAACCTCACAGAAGGTGTAGAATAGGAAGAAAAGGAAGGCATTATATCACAACCGACTTTCATAGCTATTCATGCATGGTATTTCACCAACAGTGCAACATTACTTGTCGCTGAAGTAACATTTAAATGCCTGCCATCATCATATACTCCCCTCTCTACAATTTACTGAACCGACATGTATATCTTGCAAAAAAAAAAGACACTTAAAATAATGAACTAGTTTTCCAGATGATGTACAAGCATGTCTAAACAATCCTCAGAAGTACAGGTAATTTTCTTTGTTTGGGCATATAGCTCAGTACTCAGTAAAAACAACATAATTTCTTATACGGAAATCAACATCAGCGTTTCACTGACAGGCGGGTCTCACTTGTCAGCATCAGACTGTTGCTATTTTCCAATATTTTGAAGTGTTACTGAGTTTTCATTTTAGAAACACAAATACTGATAAAAAATTAATGAGCACTTTGTTTTACTTTCACAGATCTCTTGGGTGCAAAACGGAAGAAAGACCTCTAAAGTTGGTTTATAATTACAATGAGAACAGGAATATGTTAATTTACCGCACATATCGACAGATTTTGTCAGTAAGTTGATGAAGTTCACAATTTTTCACTTTAAGATCACATAAAATCAACAACGGAGTTATGTGGGTACCCTGATTAATGGAATAACAACTAATGGATCACATATTAAACTAATAAAATCAATGTAAATAACACCTAACAACAAGCCTGGTTGCCATGCCTTACACTAAAACCAATAAATTGATCTATGTGGGTCACCTCACAAATAAGCTAAGTTCATACAGGCCAAAACGTCCAAACTTCGTATTTTATATCAGAAAGACAAATAAGGGTAAAATATTAAGACAAAAGTGCTAAGTGCTACATGGCATAAGATCTAGAAATGTCGCGTACACAAGACATGCACTAGTTCTTAAGCCCCAACAGTCACAAAATCCTACACTGCATATACAATACAGCTATAGCTATTACACAATTTAGGATACGAAAATAAATAATGAACACACGGAAATCCTTAAGAGAATAGAAAGCATACTTGGAATGTTAGGTTTGAGATCAACTGTCAATTGAACAGCAATAAGCTGATCCTCTTCGTTTCGAGTGCATAAGACAGCCCTTGAGTCCCCCAAGTTGCCTATTATAAGATTGTGCCCCTACACAGCAAGACATATGAGTACAAACACACTGCTTCATGAATATTTCCAACTCAAATGCAACCGCAAAACAGAGTTCTTCATCAAAAAAATGGTTTATAACATTCAAGTCATACCTGTTTGAGCACTGCCACTGCTGTAGTTCCACTGAAAAAACAATCAATATTCTTGTGTAATTTCAGATCTCTGTCCATTATGTGAAAGGCCCGCAAGAATGAAGTTCTGAATGTTGTGAATATCGCCGGGTGCTCTGCATTCGGCTCAGCTCTAGCTGAAGTGGTAGTTTCTGTTGTCTCAGGTTTTAGAGGCAAGCTTACTTCATTTGTGTTGCTTTTCATGTTGCTAGTGGGTGTCTCTCTGCCCTCATCTTTCTCCAAATCTGCACCAAGTTTTACGGGCAGAAGATCTCTCACTCTCTTAGCAACCAAATGGCCGTAAGGTCCATGACCATCAAACACACCGCAAAAGATGGTATCATCTCTTGAACAGAAGTTCTGACAAAAAGTAAAATATCTCATCAAAATCAATCAACGCATCCATGGAAACAACAGCAACAGAAGATTGTATATGGTATGAACAACTAGTGCAAAGGCCATCATGCTGCATGCCCGAATTAGAGTACTGATTAAGTATGTCCTCATATCTATGTGAGAAATTGGACGTGGGGAACATCTTTACTAGTAAAGCAGAACATGTGAATACATGTTGTCACACTTGTGGCTAACTACAGAAGAAATGCCAATGATCCCGTCACCCACCCCTCCTCTCTCTGCTATGCGTTGGCAGATGGGCCTTGCCCAAAACAAATTCAGCCTTATCATGGAGACTACAAACAGATTAGCCCTATCCCGAAGTATTGTCCATCCCTTTCTTTCTAGCCGCCAGACCTATCCTTTCCAATTGCGCTGCCACGAGATGAGTCTAACCGTGCCCATCTGCCAACATGTCGAGCACTTCTACACTCATCCATTCCAAGATTAGTCTTCAAAGTCAGAGACAATGAAGAGCTTGCCCCACCAGCGACCTTCAATTCCATGCTGCAGGCCACGTCTTTCGGTGAGTCGGCGGCGGCGGAGAGCTCTGGAAACCCAAATATAGCTGCACTTAATGCTCGTTGTCCTCCACCAAGGACAAGGAAGGTAGTGGCAGAGCCGATGTATTCTTTTTTTTCGAGAAAACGCAAAAAGCCTTTGCGTCATTTCATTGAAAAGAAGGGGGAAATCATTTGTTTTTACAATCCTCCTAAGAGGCAGATGTCTGAAAGGGAAACAAAAAGGTACAGCTCAGTGAACATCCCAGGTGTGCGGCAGTAGAACACGCAGGCCCGGTGCACCAGCCCTGGCCCAGAGGGCAGCTTCGTCTTGGATCTTCGCGACGACATTGCGGATGGATGGTTCTGCCCCGTTGAACACGCAGTCATTGCGCTGCTTCCAGATTAGCCATGGGGTGAGAAGCACGATCGAGGCGAGACCTTTGCAGCGGTTTGGGTGTAGCGTGCTTGGCCTTGCTCCACCAGCTGAGGAGAGTGTCATCCTTCGGTGGGTGGGGGGGGGGGGGGGGACTGCAGGTTGCTCGCAGCCAGGAGAGGACGTCGTGGCAGACCTGACGGGAGAAGCAGCAGCCGTAGAGCAGGTGCTGGATGATTTCCATCTCCTGGTCGCAGAGCAAGCAGCATGGGTGGTGCTGGAGGCCTCAGCGCCGAAGGCGAGCAGCAGTCCAGCACCTGCCGAGGTTGGCCAGCCAATGGAAGAACTTGACGCTCGGGGGAGCCCAGGTCTTCCAGGTCAGGCGCCAGGCGTCGCACAGGGTGGAGCCAAGGAAGGTGGCCTTATAGCACGAACCAGCGGTGTAGATGCCACTGTTGTTCCACTTCCAGATCATGGTGTCGGCTTGGTTGGTCAGCTATATGCGTTCAAGCCGGCGCCAGAGCAACAGGTACTCGCCGATCTCGTCAATGCCCAAGGTGCCGTGGATGTCGCGAGCCCAGCTGTGAGCCAGGAGGCTGTCGGCGACAATCCTGGTGTGACGTTGGCGCTTGGGGATGCAGGCGTACAAGTGCGGCACAAGCTCGCTCACCGAGCGTCCATCGATCCAGCGATCCTCCCAGAAGAGAGCCGTGCGTCCATCGCCAAGAGACATGGAGGTCGAGGCGAAGAACAAGGCACGTTCTTCGGGAGAGAAATGCAGGTCGAGGCCCTGCCAGGCTCGGGATGCGTCGGTCCGGCTAAACCAGAGCCACCACATGCGCAAAATGCGAGGCCTGCCTTCTCCATATTCTGAATGCCCAACCCGCCGTACTCGATTGGACGACAAACCCGGTTCCAGCTCACGCGGCCATCCCACAGGAACCCTCGCTGAATTTTCTCGATGAGTCTGAGGATTTTCTTGGGCGGTGCATAGACGAGCAGCTGGTGAATGGGGATAGCGCTGAGGACGGATTTGATTAGCTCCTCAGCCGATGTATTCTTCTCCAAGGGCAGTCTTCCTATCTGCCTATTTCAAGGATGCAGTTCAGCCATGGATTCAAGGAGAGGTCAATGAGGAGAGTGGAGATCCGGTCGTTCTCACCGTACAGCAGCCAGAGGGGTAGGAGAGTTGCTTTAGCAATCTTTCTCAATGCTTGCTCCTCCCCACCCCCCCCCCCACCCCCCCCCGATACATACTTCTCGATCCCATTATTTTATTACTCCCCCCAATGCCTATTAATTGACTCAACTTTATATAGACATAGATGTATCTAGTTCACAAACGTGTCCGTATCTAGACAAAGTTGAGTCAATAAATTTGAATCGGAGGGAGTACTAGAGTTCGCCATCAATTATTATTTATTACAAGAGTTCAATGTAGGAAATAGCTGCAATTACGTAGACAAAAGTATTTTATGATTTATCACATGAGTGGCGTAATTATGTAGACAAAACAAGGAGATAAACTGTTGTTTTTAAACTGCGATTTTGTATATGCATTGTAATGTAAATTCAAGGCCTAACTTTGCACGATGTTTTGTAATCATGAGTTTCATTTGTGTTGGTTGTTCAGGTGATGTTTCAATCCCTCATTGAGGTACTGGATAGAAGTTCCTGCTATTGGAATGTCGGGGGGATAACCCCCGGTAGGTTAAGCTTGGGTGTGATTAGCCGGCATAGGGTGATTATGCCGAGTAAGCAAGCTATGCTGGAATACGGCATGCTGGTAAACTAAGAATTGGCCAGATTAAGGGTCAACCGGCTTAAGGCTAAAGCCGGTATTGCCATGCCGGCATAACTTAACCCGGTAGGTAATCCGGCATATAGATTCAACATACGGGTCAAGGGGTACCGGCATACCCTATGTATGCCGGCAGAAGGATCCGGCATAGGACCAACGGTCTGGTGCTGGTCAAAGATCCGGTCGCCTCGCTACGGGATATCAAAGAGATACGGAGGATCTCTTTATGACGAGAGTCTCGCTAGCTTCCAACTGAAGCCACAGCACGCTGATGACGAAGACGCTACAGTGCGCAGGGCCAACAAAGGTCAGCGCCACAGAAGACAGGGAAGGACATCACGAGCCCAGAGTCAAAGCTAAAGCTAAACCGGCTGATGTAGGCTAAGATTCCCTGTACCCGGGTTCCTTCTCATGTAAGCCACCTCTCCACTATATAAGGAGAGGTGCCACTCCCTTGCAATACTTCTAGGGTTTCTCCCTCTTTAGAACTTCTTCTTCTTCCTCTAGCCAAGGGCTGAGGGGGAAGCCATTGTAATTCCTTGAGAGATTATACTGACTGCATGAGCGGGAGTAGGGGTGTTACCTCCTCGCGAGGGCCCCGAACCTGGGTAAACTCGTGTGTCCTTGTGTATCTCTTCTCCATCTCCCCCTCCTCCGGATCCCTCGGAGCACATTGGCCCCAAGATAAGCCTACCTATGGCATCTGTCTGTTCACCACGACGACATGGAATCATTTGTCAAGGGATGATTAAAGTAAACCCACCCACTAGCACATATTTGATATAGTCTAACTAGTGGGCTGATCATTCATTTACTCCACTGTTGCCCTGCTAGAAGTAGATATGCATGTTGAGGAAAAGCCCCAACAATGTAATTGTATCTTCCAGTTCCAGCTTTTGTAAATCTCCAATAATGTTAGATTCGAAGAAAGGCAACTCATTAATGATTTGAAATATATTTCTCCGTACCTATAGTTCTTGATGTCCAACGTATATACAAGGGACTCCGATGACGATTCTAAAGCCAATGAATTACGATGGTATACTGATATCCGTTTTACAAGGTACTCCAAAAGGGCTTCAATCTGATTCTAATTGTTTGTTTGTTGAATTTATTTGTGAGCTGCATCTACTTACGACATGAATCTGGTAAACTATTTATACTTCACGTTCCTATCGTAAATTTTAATAAACTTCTAACTAGCACAAGATTATTTATGCATTCATAATCTGTCTAGGAGTTTGTTCTGAAATTTATGTGGCTCGTCATCTGATATGTCAGTACCAGATATGACTCTTTGAGCTGAACTGCAACTCCATGATGAAACAATTAAAAAAAACTGATTTTGATCTTTTGGGTTTGCTGACATATTACGACATTTGTCAATTGTTGACATATATATGACCCCATCGCAGGTTGAGTGAAAGACTTTAGTTCTTCATTTGGTCCTAGAACTGACAGAGTAGATGCTAGAGGAACTGGTCGTTCCCATCTTACTTATTGTGTGGACTTCATGACTTCCTCAATTTGCTGCATGAACTGGTGGGTTTTACAAAGTAACTATCCTAATATCTAAATACTTTTTGTAGATATTTGTCTAAAAATTTGTTTCAAAAATGTTAGTATGTCTGAGAAAGAGAGAAGTCATTTTCATAATTTTGACGTGGTATATATTGGATAGTATGACTATGGTGTATGTTTGATTGCCACTCTAATAACGAAGTTTTAGAACTATCATGTGACAAATGGTTTACTATACATGTTTTCGTGGTTGAAGTCCTGTGCTGCATGTGCATCCATACTATGTGCTCACGACCCATCATCTATTATAGTTTTTTCACTGCCATCAACATCAACGGCCTTGTTACATATGTAAGAATTAGAGCTTTGCCATCCATTCATATAACGTTGCAACCATCAATGTTTTTCACACTTCTCAAATACAACTAGAGCAGCATGTTTTCACTTCCTAAAAGAAGGAAACTTTGCAGTTTTCAATGTACAAAGTTCAATAAATTATCAAATGAAAATTATTTACTGACTTTTGACAAAATTGTATTTTCAGGGTTTAGCTTGGGTTGTTGGGCAGGAGCAAGTTTAGCTTCGAATTGTTAGTTTCAAGATAGGCTTAAGATACATAGCATGCTGTCAATTATATTTCAGTTTTAGTTGTTTCACCTGAATTTCATTAGTTAATTTACGAGACGTGCGTTGCACGTGCACGCTTACTAGTATTGAATTTCAATCTGGGTTTCACCTCTAGCCTACTCCAACTTGTTTGGGAATAAAGGCTTTGTTGTTGTTGTTGTTGTTGTTGTTGTTGTTGTTGTTGTTGTATTTATGAGACGTGTGTTGCACGTGCACGCTTACTAGTATTGAAAAGAAAGGAAGGAGCGTCAAGCAAATAAGACCATCTAGGTTGCTCTAAAAATAAAATCATCCAGCAAGGAAAAGAAAAACAAAGGGAACTACAAACGGATAAGAATGACAATCATGTGGAGCCCCTGCAACGTTCAAGTGGTATCCAGCACAAACCCAATCATTGCACTTGAATTAAGCTAGGGAAATAGAAAATCTCTACCAGCAATATCCAATGCAATCCATTTCACAGAATATATAAGTCGAGTCACACTTGAGTTCTTGAAGCTATAGGATTGGTGTGTGCACGGGTGTTACATAACTAGCAAGAGCATACACTGAAAGTGCCGAATTAAACAGTTGTATCCAGGTTAACATCAAGATGAAGTCAATTCTGACGAAGCAAATCTAGATCATAGGAAGCGAGAGCAAATTTAATCCCAAAAGTAGAAACACGTTCATTTCGCTTAGAGAGATCTATTCAAGTAGCGGTAACACTACTGCAGCATGAATCACAGGGACCAAGAATTGCAAGGGAGAAAGTGTGTATGCTTTTACCTCCCAGACAATCATCGCGTCCTGATTGACGCCCTTTTTGCCCTGCATCGTATATAGCGATGCGACAGCGCAGGCGCCATTGCCGGCGATCCGCCCGGGGATTTGCCGGAGCTCCGCCGCGAAGCTCCGGCCGTACGCCGCCGCCGGAGTCACACAGCGTGGTGGCAACGTACGCGGTTGCCTCAGCGGGCGATCGACCCACGGGATGCCAAGCGCTCGGAGCACGCCGAGCAGGCAGTCGAGCAGGTCCTCGATGCACCGCCCACGGCCGGCTCCTCCATCTCCTCCCCCATCACGGATCCCCCCTGGCGAAGCGGACGTTACCATGGCGACGCGCGCGGCGTGCGCCACCGCGACCAAGCGCTGCTGCTCCCCTCCACCGCTAGGCCGCCGACGGCTGGTGCCCGACCGGCGTCCCGCGGCGGCTTTCACCATGCACCTGCGCCTCCCCGCTCCCCTCCTCCGCTGAAAGATTATCTCGCGTCCCCCCGACGACCGCCAACAGGAGAAGAGATGGAGTGGGACGGGGAGGCAGGCGCAGACGGGACGGGGGCTGCTAAATTGCTAATCCAACATTCCAACCCACAAATAATTTGACCAAAAGTGCGAATTTATCGAAAAGTGTATTTGACACATGAGCACCAGTGATCCTGATGTCATGAAATTAAATACCCACACACATATAAACATTTTGAAGGTACGGTAGAAATTTTAGAGCAAACTATATTATATTTTAAGCTATACAAAAAAGACAAATTTCTGACAAATATATACATCTATACGTAGCAGCAAATTTGTTTTTTTCCTATAGCTCAAAATACAATGCACTTTCTACCGAAACTTTGCATAAATATTCAGAACATGTGTATGTATTCATGAAATAAATGTGATGATTTTTTGAAACACAGAAATACAGTTGTTAAATATTTTGCAAACTAAGAGCACTGGTGCTCATGTGCACCAAATTTGCTTCCCGAATTTGTCTGCTATAAAAGGGTATCATTGTATCATGACATAAGATCAATAACCAAGTCTTCTTCTTATGCTTTGTTTCCAGAATTCTATCCCTATTAGGCCTGGTTTGGTACTAGTGTTTCAGTGGGGATTAGTGGGGATAATACTCTAGAGTATTGGGTGAATCACTGCTGTCCTCCAATCCCCACAAAATCCCATCCCCAATCCACTAGGTAGGGGTAGAATATTGGGGATTGAAAAAATTACACTAAAATTTGGGATAAGTGGGGATTAAACTCGCTCATACTCTAGCACCAAACATGCATTGGGAATAAGTGGGGATTTAAAGTTTGGAACGGATTATCCCGCTAATTCCCACTAAAACTCTAGTACCAAACAAGGCGTTAAATATGTGAAATATGTAACATAATAGTTCTAACATAAATAGATTTGTACATCTAGACTAGCTAGAGATGATCTATATAACGCAATATTAATACGGCTAGAGATAACAGATCATGTCAATATAACATAATATTAGTACGTCTGCAGTAAACATTAGCTAGAGATAAGATATGTGCTAATATAACACAATATTATACTATCTCTAGTCCATTTTAATCAACGCACTGAACTATCTATTTGTGCTAGTAGATCTCAGCAACACATTACTAGATCTGCAGTAAACATGAGCTAAAAACACATAAAACTTCAATATAACACAATATTATAGATTGCAGTAAACAATATAATCGAATCTAGCCACAAAACATACTGGAGCTTAGAGTAGATCTAAGCTACAAATGAAAGGTAAACATACACATGTTAACAAGGTAAAACTTATGGGAGAGCGGGGCCGCAGTCTCGCGCCGTTGTGACCATGGTAGAAGTCGATGACGAGCCGGCATCTTGACCAGACTTATCAGCGGCAGGTCTGGCCTCCGAACGCGTGGATTGGCACGACTTCATGGCCAACGTGTTGCACCGAAGTTAATCTGCATTCGCCGAAGATCTCCGGCCGAAATCGATCTTCCGCCTCGCCGATGAGATATGATGAATGGATCTATAGCGAACAAGTGGGGGTGAATGGTCGCTACACAAATTTTATAGCTTTTTCAATTTTATATGCGATGCGGAAGTAAAAGTGGCAACTTTAGCGATGAGGGTGAACCTAGTATGAGCCTACACGATGCAACAAGTAAAGGAACCACAAGATAGTGAGAGAGAGGGAGCGGGACGACCGGGGTAGCGGAGAGGAGGCACGATTTGTTTCCCGCAGTTCCTCCCACAAAAGGGAGTACGTCTGCCTTGAGGAGGTGTGGACCACGAAGGCTCACCGGCCACACAGGCCTCACCTTGTTCCTCGAGAAAGCCCCACGAAGGAGCTTCCCCTTCTCCACTAAGTAGCCGGTCGAGGCGGCGGTTCCTTCACAAGGTTGGGGCGAGCTCCACGACACCGGAGGCTCCCAACACCCTATGGGGCTAGCACAACTCCAAGCTAGCCTCCATAGGAGCTCATCTTCAAAGATCCCACAATAGGAACCCTAACTCCAAGATCCACTAAGGACTAGATGGTATTGGTGAAATCTCTCTTGGTAGAACTATAGATCGGGGTCTCCTCCACCAATCCTCAAAGTTTGGGCAAGATTGGTTGGATGGGGAGGGAGATCCTCAAGGTTTTGAGCTCAGCAACAATGAAGGAGAGAGAGAGAGAGAGAGAGAGAGAGAGAGAAGAGTTGAAACGAGCTTGGGACGAAGGGCCCCTTTTATAGGGGCCCCCGAATCCAACCGTTATGTCCAGTTTTCGCATGACCGGTACTACCACTTTGGTAAGAGGTACTACCGCTCTGGATTCGGGAAGAGCCTTCAGTTTTTCCACGTGGGACTCAAAGCGGTACTACCGCTGCCGGTACCGTCAAGGTACCGGCAGGGTCTCTGCGAGTCCCGGACTCCCTCCCGGTACCATGGCGGTACCAAGGCGGTAGTGTCGTAGCCTGCAGTTACGATACCAAAGCGGTACCTAGTCGGAAGTACCGCTTGGGAGCGGTACTACCGGTCAAGGTACCGTCAAGGTACCGTAACGCATATTGTAAGCCCTTCCCTCATGCAAAGCCTGTTTCGGTACTGGGGACCGATACCAATAGCGATAGCGGTACTACCGCTCTTGGTACCGGTAGTACCGGTCAAACTGAAACTGGTTTTTCCTCTTTTCCTCTCCAACCATGTCACCTCACGACACACACACACACACAAAACCAGAAAACCTATAAGCTACGCTTGAGTCTTACGATCCTGATGCGCTTAGCGAGGGCACCGTGCACCTGCAAATCTATCCAAAGCAAACTATGCACACGATGAAATTCATTCTAGTGTTGTTATCAAACACACAAAACACGAGGTATAGATTTTGCTCTTTCAATCTCCTCATTTTTGATGTTTGATGACAACACAAGAATTTGCAATATAGCACAAGATATTATGATAAGATTCTAGATTTGCAAAATATAGACGGAGCTCGCCCTAGATGTGTGCATAGTTTGAATATGCATTTGAATACAAATACACACATCGTAGAGACATAACTCCCCCTAGATTCTACAAACCAAGCACATATGCAACAAGGATATATGACATGTCTATATAGCATACGCACAACATAGAGGCAACACATTTCGATACATGGAGTTTGAGAATATCAGTCATATCTTTGCCTTGAGAAAACCCAAACTCCAACAATTATTCCATAGAAATGGTATAGCCATAATAGATGAATACCGAAAACCAACATAGGCTACCATAATAGGTCTTATTACAAACCGGGAGATCCACGAATAGAGTAGCAAACTATCAAGAACCAAATAAAGTTTCAATAACTAGGGATAAAATGTGATGCCAAGGCCGAAAAGACCAAAACGAAGTACCAAGCCCTTGGCATCCCCATGCAAATTCCCGTCCTAATAGAACAACTTCTCCCCCTTTGGCACCGGAACACCAAAAAGGGAGAGGAAGCATGCTAGCGCCCCCAGAAGATCACTCGTCGTCATCCTCATCATCCTCCTCCTCGTCCTCCTCATCCTCATCATCTCCAAACTCCTCCTCTTCACCTTCTTCGTCTTCGTCTTCATCTTGAGCTTGTCCTTTGCCATGAGGTGGTGGAGAGGGGCGATCCCAATTGCGCTCGAGGATTGAGTCTTCGGATCTTGTCCACTTGTGCTTGGATTTCACTCCTCGGGAGGGGTGATGATGTTCTCGGAGCCATCGGAGACGGGGATGCTCATATGAGCCATCATGGCCTTTTGGCGTTGACGGATCTTCTTGTTTTGCACATGGGAATCATACATCTTGTCTTGGAGGTCTTCCTTGAAGCAAAAGGACTTCTTGAGGCGCGTGGTGAGCTTGGCAAAGAACCCCTTGGTCTTGACGGATTGCGGCACAAAATCGGAGTCATCGCTATCGGCCTCCTCCTCTTCCTCGTCCTTGGGAGCTTTGGGACCATACCTTGCCAGCGAGTGGTTCTTGATGATGGGGTTGCGCACACGGTGAGTGGTGAGCGGTCCACATTGAGTGAGGAGGTATCCACGGCGAGCTTGATCCCACTTCAAGCAAATGAGCCTCATGATGTAGGGGCCATATTGGGGGAGCTTGTGGAGGAAGGCGCAATCTTGCATCTCATGCCAAATGTAGTCCATGACATCCAATTGCTTGTTGTTGCCCTTGTTCTCGTGAGTGAGCACAAAGAGGTTGACGAGAAAGCCGTGAACTTCATCTTGATTGGTATGATTGGGGTTGATGGTGTTGCGGTAGATGCGGTTCATGATGTCATAGGTAGGGAGGAGGTCATACGCACTGCCGCAAAGCACTTTCCCGGGGAGATAGAGGTTGACCATCTTGTCCTTGCTCATGGGCTTGTGTTGAAGATGAACCCGGAAGGAGTTGAGATTGTTGTGAGCAAGTTGATAGCCAATACCATCCGCAAACTCAGCCCAAGTGTCCTCCATGACATGCTCCTTGGTCATCCAAGTGAGAGAGCGGTCGCCATTCTCATTCTCAAGAAACACCACCGTGGCATACAATTGGCAAATTACCTCCTTGGAGTAATTGTGGGTGAAGGTCATTAAGGGGACAAGTCCAAGCTCCTCACAAATCTCTTGTGCTTCACCAAAGTACTCGGGCTCCGAGGCTAGCTTGTCCATGCTTATAGAACATTGGGGGCATCAATTGAACTCCTTCTTGCCATAGATCTCATTCTAGATCATCTCTTGATTTTGGTGATAGAAGTAGGAGTTGGGGCACAGCCGATGGTTCTTCTCCACCAAGTACGGATTGACCTTGCGGATTTCCAAGAATTGGTTCTTGGTGAGCTCATCCATGCGCTTGACGGGTCCCATGGTTGTTCTCTTCATGGCTGCGGCTGCAGCTGATCGTTGACGCTTTGTAGTCCTTGGAGAGATGATCTCTTCTTCTTCTTCCTCCCTTGGACAATGAGAGACGGGAGGATTCCTCACTTTTGGACCATGATGGTGCTGCAGTGATGGCGCCAGACAATCTTGCTGAGCGTTGTTGTGGAAGCGGTTGGGAAACCCCAAGAGGAAGGTGTGATGAGCACAGTAGCAAGTTTTCCCTTAGTACAAAACCAAGGTTTAATCGACTAGTAGGAGAAAGGCGTGACTTCTGAAGGTGTTGCTAGCTGACTAGTGGCAGGGCGCACTACCGGCGTCAGCAACAACGTGGAACCTGCACACAACACAACCAAAGTACTTTGCCCCAACTTGCAGTGAGATTGTCAATCTCACCGGTTTGCTGAACACAAAGGATTAGACGTATCGAGTGGAAAGAGATGTTTGCAGTAATTAAAGAGAGCATGAATTGCAGTAAGTAAATAGAATAGGATTGCAGTGGTTGAATTTATCAGTGTAAAGGAAAGGACCGGGGTCCACAGTTCACTAGAGGTGTCTCTCCATAAAGATAAATAGCATGCTGGGTGAACAAATTACGGCTGGGCAATTGACAGAATATCGACCATACATGACAAGATGATTACTATGAGATTCGTTTGGGCATTACAACATAATACATAGACTGTAATCCAACTGCGTCTATGACTAATAATCCACCTTCCGGTTATCGTCCGAACCCCTTCTAGTATTAAGTTGCAAGCAACAGATTATCGCATTAAGCAATGTGTGTTAAGTAAACAATAGAATTACCCTCGGATAAAACATTGTTAGTTTCACCCTAGTAACAACAGAACATCTACAATCTTAGAAGTTATTGTCACTCTTCCAGAAAACTAGAGGCATGAACCTACTATCGAGCATAAATACCCCCTCTTGGAGTCACAAGCATCTACTTGGCCAGAGTATCTACTAGCAACGTAGAGCATGCAAGATCACAAATAACATATGACATGAATATATAATCGACCTCAACATAGTATACAATATTCATCGGATACCAGCAAACACAACATGTAGGATTACATAAGGATGATCTTGATCATGTAGGGCAGCGCACAAGATCTAAACATGAGGCACAAATTGGAGAAGACAACCATCTAGCTACTGCTATGGACCCATAGTCCAGGGATGAAGTACTCATGCATCACTTCGGAGGCAAGCATGGCGATGTAGATGCATCCGGCGATGATTTCCCCCTCCGGGAGGGTGCCGGGAAGAGTTTCAGATCCCCTCAAGATGGGTTCTGCGATGGCGGCCGCGATGGAACTTTTCGTGGATGGAGATCGTGAATAAATAGGCGGAGGAGGCGAGGTCGGTGGCCGCTTGGGGCCCACACCACCCCTAGGCGCGAGCCACACCCAGGCCGCGCCATGGGGTGGTCTGGCCGCCCTGTGGCGCCACTTCGTCCCCCCTCCGGACTATGTCTTTGTTTCGGTAAAATATTGACTTCGGATTTTGTTTCGTCCAATTACGAGAATATTTCATGTACAACTTTTCTGAAATATAAAAACAACAGAAAAAAAGGAACTGGCATTGTGGCATCTTGTTAATAGGTTAGAGCCGGAAATCATATAAAGGTGCATCGAAGTGTAAGAAAAACATATATGAATTGGTGTAAAACAAGCATGGAGCATCAAAAATTATAGATACGTTTGAGATGTATCAAGCATCCCCAAGCTTAACTCCTGCTCGTCCTCGAGTAGGTAAGTGATAACAAAGATAATTTTTGAGGTGACATGCAACCAACACAATCTTGATCAAGCATGTAAAGCATTGTGAGCTGAGATCTAAGTACTCTAAACATAGGCATGATAGATATAATTCAATAGAACTTAGCAACTATGTTACAACATGAAGAGTAACTCAAACAAAAATCACGAATAATAGTGCATTGAAAGCAACTGCTTGTTTAGGAGCATAGAGTAAACATAACAAAGTGGTACTCAACATGTCCTTTATGGAATAGCAAAACATAAATGCTAGGACACCTTCAAAGTTCAAAGGGTGAGTAGATACAAGTAATTTTAAGAACAATCAATACTCACAATCATGAATCAATCAATAATATTTTTGGGACTATGCACATTGCAGTAAGAATGACAACTATGCTCTCTTAATCGGTGCATAAAGTAGAACATGAAGACTCAACATAATAGTAAAAGAGAGACTCTTTGCAGAGTAAGCAAGATAAACAAGTTTTATAAACCTTCCAAAAAGTATGGTACTTATTAGTTTTGAGCTCTCATTGCCCCTATCATAAGCATCTTGAATGGTTAAAGTTAATGTGAATCAAAAATGAGCTATATGCTTGCAAATCACAAGTTGAAAATCTCATGCCCCTTGAATGAGAGTACTAAACCTCATGCTACTCAACTTAGGTCCCAAATAAGTTCTTGTCATTGTAAGTATACATGTATCATTGAGAACCGCCAATGGGGTACTGATGCCTACGGGAGCTTCTATTCTTGTAGACAGTGTTGGGCCTCCAAGAGCAGAGGTTTGTAGAACAGCAGCAAGTTTCCCTTAAGTGGATCACCCAAGGTTTATCGAACTCAGGGAGGAAGAGGTCAAAGATATCCCTCTCATGCAACCCTGCAACCACAAAGCAAGAAGTCTCTGTCCCCAACACACCTAATAGGTGCACTAGTTCGGCGAAGAGATAGTGAAATACAGGTGGTATAAATAAGTAGTAGCAACGGCACCAGAAAAGTGCTTTGCCCAGGACGATAAACAAGCAGTAGTAACACGAGCAGTAGTAACGCGAGTAAAACGAGTAAACAAGCAGCGATAGCGATATTTAGGAACAAGGCCTAGGGAATAGACTTTCACTAGTGGACACTCTCAACATTGATCACATAACGAGAATAGATAAATGCATACTCTACACTTTTGTTGGATGATGAACACATTGCGTAGGATTACACGAACCCTCAATGCCGGAGTTAACAAGCTCCACAATAATGCTCATATTTTAGTAACCTTTAGTGTAAGATAGATCAAAAGACTAAACCAAGTACTAGCATAGCATGCACACTCGTCACCTTCATGCATATGTAGGAGGAATAGATCACATCAATATTATCATAGCAATAGTTAACTTCGCAATCTACAAGAGATCATGATCATAGCATAAACCAAGTACTAACACGGTGCACACACTGTCACCTTTGCACACATGCAGGAGGAATAAAACTACTTTAATAACATTGCTAGAGTAGCACATAGATAAATTGTGATACAAACACATTGCAATCATAAAGAGATATAAATAAGCACCTCACTATGCCATTCAACAGTGAATAAGTATTCTGTGAAATATATCCTAAGAGACCCACACGGTGCACACACTGTCACCTTTACACACGTGGGACAAGGAGTCTCCGGAGATCACATAGGTAAAACTCACTTGACTAGCATAATGACATCTAGATTACAAGCATCATCATATGAATCTCAATCATGTAAGGCAGCTCATGAGATTATTGTATTGAAGTACATAGGAGAGAGATGAACCACATAGCTACCGGTACAGCCCCGAGCCTCGATGGAGAACTAGTCCCTCCTCATGGGAGCAAGCAGCGGTGATGAAGATGGCGGTGGAGATGGCAGCGGTGTCGATGGAGAAGCCTTCCGGGGCACTTCCCCGCTCCGGCAGGGTGCCGGAACGAGACTCCTGTCCCCCGGATCTTGGCTTCGCGATGGCGGCGGCTCCGGAAGGTTTTCCGTATCGTGGTTTTTCGCATCGGGGTTTCGCGACGGAGGCTTTAAGTAGGCGGAAGGGCGAGTCGGGGGCCGGACGAGGGGCCACACCATATGGCGGCGCGGCCGGGGCCCGGGCCGCGCCGGCCTATGGTCCGGGGGCCCGAGTGCCCCCCTCCGGTCCTTCCCGGGTGTTCTGGATGCTTCCGGTGAAAATAGGAACCCGGGTCTTCGTTTCGTCCAATTCCGAGAATATTTCGTTACTAGGATTTCGAAACCAAAAACAGCAGAAAACGAGAACCGGCTCTTCGGCATCTTGTTAATAGGTTAGTTCCGAGAAAATGCACGAATATGACATAAAGTGTGCATAAAACATGTAGGTATCATCAATAATATGGCATAGAACATAAGAAATTATCGATACGTCGGAGACGTATCAAGCATCCCCAAGCTTAGTTCCGCTCGTCCCGAGCGAGTAAAACGATAACAAAGATAATTTCTGAAGTGATATGCCATCATAACCTTGATCATACTATTTGTAAACATATGTAGTGAATGCAGCGATCAAAACAATGGTAATGACATGAGTAAACAAGTGAATCATAAAGCAAAGACTTTTCATGAATAGTACTTCAAAACAAGTATTAATAAGTCTTGCATAAGGGTTAACTCATAAAGCAATAAATCAAAGTAAAGGTATTGAAGCAACACAAAGGAAGATTAAGTTTCAGCGGTTGCTTTCAACTTGTAACATGTATATCTCATGGATAATTGTCAACATAGAGTAATATTACAAGTACAATATGCAAGTATGTAGGAATCAATGCACAGTTCACACAAGTGTTTGCTTCTCGAGGTGGAGAGAGATAGGTGAACTGACTCAACATAAAAGTAAAAGAGAATGGTCCTTCAAAGAGGAAAGCATCGATTGCTATATTTGTGCTAGAGCTTTTATTTTGAAAACATGAAACAATTTTGTCAACGGTAGTAATAAAGCATATGAGTTATGTACATTATATCTTACAAGTTGCAAGTCTCATGCATAGTATACTAATAGTGCCCGCACCTTGTCCTAATTAACTTGGACTACCGGATCTTTGCAATGCACATGTTTTGACCAAGTGTCACAATGGGGTACATCCATGCCGCCCTGTACAAAGGTCTAAGGAGAAAGCTCGCATTTTGGATTTCTCGCTTTTGATTATTCTCAACTTAGACATCCATACCGGGACAACATGGACAACGGATAATGGACTCCTCTTTAATGCATAAGCATGTGGCAACAATTATTATTCTCATATGAGATTGAGGATATATGTCCAAACTCGAAACTTCCACCATGAATCATGGCTTTAGTTAGCGGCCCAATGTTCTTCTCTAACAATATGCATGCTCCAACCATGAAGGTGGTAGATCTCTCTTACTTCGGACAAGACGGACATGCATATCAACTCACATGATATCCAACAAAGAATAGTTGATGGCGTCCCCGTAAACATGGTTATCGCACAACAAGCAACTTAATAAGAGATAAAGTGCATAAGTACATATTCAATACCACAATAGTTTTTAAGCTATTTGTCCCATGAGCTATATATTGCAAAGGTGAATGATGGAATTTTAAAGGTAGCACTCAAGCAATTTACTTTGGAATGGCGGATAAATACCATGTAGTAGGTAGGTATGGTGGACACAAATGGCATAGTGGTTGGCTCAAGTATTTGGGATGCATGAGAAGTATTCCCTCTCGATACAAGGTTTAGGCTAGCAAGGTTATTTGAAACAAACACAAGGATGAACGGTACAGCAAAACTCACATAAAAGACATATGGTAAACATTATAAGACTCCATACCGTCTTCCTTGTTATTCAAAACTCAATACTAGATGTTATCTAGACTCTAGAGAAACCAAATATGCAAACCAAATTAGCAAGCTCTAAGTGTTTCTTCATTAATGGGTGCAAAGTATATGATGCAAGAGCTTAAACATGAGCACAACAATTGCCAAGTATCAAATTATCCAAGACATTTTAGAGTTACTACATGTATCATTTTCCAATTCCAACCATATAACAATTTAACGAAGAAGAAACTTCGCCATGAAAATTAAAAGCTAAGAACACATGTGTTCATACGAACCAGCGGAGCGTGTCTCTCTCCCACACAAGCATTTATTCAAACAAAAACAAAAACAAGAAACATACCGACGCTCCAAGCAAAGTGCATAAGATGTGGCCGAATAAAAATATAGTTTCAAGAGAAGGAACCTGATAATTTGTCGATGAAGAAGGGGATGCCTTGGGCATCCCCAAGCTTAGACGCTTGAGTCTTCTTAGAATATGCAGGGGTGAACCACCGGGGCATCCCCAAGCTTAGAGCTTTCACTCTCCTTGATCATAGTATATCATCCTCCTCTCTTGACCCTTGAAAACTTCCTCCACACCAAACTCGAAACAAACTCATTAGAGGGTTAGTGCATAATCAAAAACTCACATGTTCAGAGGTGACACAATCATTCTTAACACTTCTGGACATTGCTCAAAGCTACTGGAAGGTAATGGAACAAAGAAATCCACCCAACACAGCGAAAGAAGCAATGCGAAATAAAAGGCAGAATCTGTCAAAACGGAACAGTCCGTAAAGACGAATTTTAAAAGGGCACCAGACTTGCTCAAATGAAAATGCCCAAATTGAATGAAAGTTGCGTACGTATCCGAGGATCACTCACGTAAATTGGCGTAATTTTCTGAGTTACCTACAGAGAATTAGACCCAGATTCGTGACAGACAAAGAAATGCTGGAACTGCGCAGTAATCCAAATCTAGTATTTACTTTACTATCAAAGACTTTACTTGGCACAACAAAACATAAAACTAAGATAAGGAGAGGTTGCTACAGTAGTAAACAACTTCCAAGACACAAATATAAAACAAAGTACTGTAGCAAAATAACACATGGGTTATCTCCCAAGAAGTTCTTTCTTTATAGCCATTAAGATGGGCTCAGCAGTTTTAATGATGCACTCGCAAGAAATAGTATTTGAAGCAAGAGAGAGCATCAAGAGGCAAATTCAAAACACATTTAAGTCTAACATGCTTCCTATGCATAGGAATCTTGTAAATAAACAAGTTCATGAAGAGCAAAGTAACAAGCATAGGAAGATAAAACAAGTGTAGCTTCAAAAATTTCAGCACATAGAGAGGTGTTTTAGTAACATGAAAATTTCTACAACCATATTTTCCTCTCTCATAATAACTTTCAGTAGCATCATGAGCAAACTCAACAATATAACTATCACATAAAGCATTCTTATCATGAGTCTCATGCATAAAATTATTACTCTCCACATAAGCATAATCAATTTTATTAGTAATAGCGGGAGCAAATTCAACAAAGTAGCTATCATTATTATTCTCATCAAGTGTAGGAGGCATAGTATAATCACAATAAAATTTACTCTCCATAGTAGGTTGTACCAAAAGACCACTATTATAATCATCATAAATAGGAGGCAAAGTATCATCAAAGAAAATTTTCTCCTCAATGCTTGGGGGACTAAAAAGATCATGAAAACCAGCTTCCCCAAGCTTAGAACTTTCTACACTATTATCAACAATGGTGTTCAAAGCGTTCATACTAATATTACTACCGAGCATGCAAATAAGATTCCATAGGTTTTTTAATTTTCGCATCAAACAATCCATGTTTTAAATCAGGAAATAGAATAAGAAGCTCATTGTTGTCCATTATGCCAAACTAGTGTAAACAAGAAACAAAAAGATGCAATTGCAGGATCTAAAGGAAATAGCTTCGAGCACACACACAACGGCGCCGAGAAAAGTACTGTTACCCGGAACCGGAGTATGAGTGCCTTTTTACCTTTCCTCCCGGCAACGGCGCCGGAAAAGTGCTTGATGCCTACGGGAGCTTCTATTCTTGTAGACAGTGTTGGGCCTCCAAGAGCGAGAGGTTTGTAGAACAGCAGCAAGTTTCCCTTAAGTGGATCACCCAAGGTTTATCGAACTCGGGGAGGAAGAGGTCAAAGATATCCCTCTCATGCAACCCCGCAACCACAAAGCAAGAAGTCTCTTGTGTCCCCAACACACCTAATAGGTGCACTAGTTCGGCGAAGAGATAGTGAAATACAGGTGGTATAAATAAGTAGTAGCAACGGCACCGGAAAAGTGCTTTGCCCAGGACGAGTAAACAAGCAGTAGTAACACAACGGTAGTAACGCAGTAAAACGATAAACAAGCAACGATAGCGATATTTAGGAACAAGGCCTAGGGAATAGACTTTCACTAGTGGACACTCTCAACATTGATCACATAACGAGAATAGATAAATGCATACTCTACACTTTTGTTGGATGATGAACACATTGCGTAGGATTACACGAACCCTCAATGCCGGAGTTAACAAGCTCCACAATAATGCTCATATTTTAGTAACCTTTAGTGTAAGATAGATCAAAAGACTAAACCAAGTACTAGCATAGCATGCACACTCGTCACCTTCATGCATATGTAGGAGGAATAGATCACATCAATATTATCATAGCAATAGTTAACTTCGCAATCTACAAGAGATCATGATCATAGCATAAACCAAGTACTAACACGGTGCACACACTTGTCACCTTTGCACACATGCGGGAGGAATAAAACTACTTTAATAACATTGCAAGAGTAGCACATAGATAAATTGTGATACAAACACATTGCAATCATAAAGAGATATAAATAAGCACCTCACTATGCCATTCAACGAGTGAATAAGTATTCCGTGAAATATATCCTAAGAGACCCACACGGTGCACACACTTGTCACCTTTACACACGTGGGACAAGGAGTCTCCGGAGATCACATAGGTAAAACTCACTTGACTAGCATAGTGACATCTAGATTACAAGCATCATCATATGAATCTCAATCATGTAAGGCAGCTCATGAGATTATTGTATTGAAGTACATAGGAGAGAGATGAACCACATAGCTACCGGTACAGCCCCGAGCCTCGATGGAGAACTACTCCCTCCTCATGGGAGCAGCAGCGGTGATGAAGATGGCGGTGGAGATGGCAGCGGTGTCGATGGAGAAGCCTTCGGGGGCACTTGCCCGCTCCGGCGAGGTGCCGGAACAGAGACCCTGTCCCCCAGATCTTGGCTTCGCGATGGCGGCGGCTCTGGAAGGTTTTCCGTATCGTGGTTTTTCGCATCAGGGGTTTCGCGACGGAGGCTTTAAGTAGGCGGAAGGGCAGAGTCGGGGGCCATACGAGGGGGCCACACCATATGGCGGCGCGGCCAGGGCCAGGGCCGCGCCGGCCTATGGTCTGGGGGCCCAGTGCCCCACCTCTGGTCCTTCCCGGGTGTTCTGGATGCTTCCGGTGAAAATAGGAACCTGGGTCTTCGTTTCGTCCAATTCCGAGAATATTTCGTTACTAGGATTTCTGAAACCAAAAACAGCGAGAAACGAGAACTGGCTCTTCGGCATCTTGTTAATAGGTTAGTTCCAGAAAATGCACGAATATGACATAAAGTGTGCATAAAACATGTAGGTATCATCATCAATATGGCATAGAACATAAGAAATTATCGATACGTCAGAGACGTATCAGGTACCTCTTGCCCGATGATATGGAGGTACTCTTGTAAGAGCAATCACATGCCAAAATGACAAGACAAATAGATAATGAGCATCTCAGCAATTTTTAATTTACTATGGGTATAGCTTTTTATTGAAAATGCTTCATAGAATGCTCACTATGGTTTAGCTGTAAATTTCCACCATGAATGATGCATGGCTTAGATTAGCGGCCCAGGAGTTTCTCTAACTCATATACGAACTCCATGGACTTACATATTTCCATTTTATTTCGCAACGCTAGGCATCCATAAACAAAAGAACATGACATCAACTAAATATAAGTGCAATGTCGAAAGTTTTCCCCATGAAATCATGGTTATACTAACTCCCAAATCACAATTTTAAACCATATAAACTTCATAAGATATGCACAATGATCAAATTTATTAAGTGCAAGAAAGTAAATGTGCCATCAAGTTCATGAGAGCTTTACTGACTAATTTTCTCATGCCAAAATTTAATTTGGAAGATAAATAAAAACATGATGAATTAGTTGGAATAGCAATAATGCTACTAGGTAGATATGGTGGACACAATTGGCAAACTTTGTTTCTTGGTGGTTGGATGCACGAGAAGAGTTCATACTCAGCACAGGCGAAGGCTGGCAAAAGACTGGGAGCGACCAACTAAGAGAGCAATAATGGTCATAATCATGCATAGCGACAAAACATTATCAATCAAAGCATAAAGTGATATTACAAGTCAAAAACTAAATGATCATAAAGGCTTAAGTTGACTGGTTATAGTCATAACATGGTATAAACATGCGCCAAGTCAACCCAATAAAGCATCAAAGGAGAATACCACAATATTATGCTTTTATGATGGAAACAACACATGATTCTTTCAATGACACATTATGCACTCTCAGACATTTGAGACAATTCATGTTACAACAATAAAGACTAACCATATGACAAGAATAACATCCAATATGACATGCCAAAGTCTATGCCACAGTCTAGACAAGCTTTCTTTTGCATCACTATAGTCATGAAATATTTTACTCGTATCCAACACCAATCAACTTATTTGAAATAACTCTCAGAGATGAATACAATATGGACCAGAGAGCTAATAATACATAAATAAAGAATACTAGCAAACTAGAACACTCGCAGAACAATAACAACGAAAACTAGAGCGTTTTATGCAATTAAAACGGAGTGGGTCTTTCTCCAAAACAAATATGCCTGGATCCAACATATGCTACAACAAACAAAACAAAACAAAAAACAAAAATAAAGACACTCCAAGAACAACACATAGCGTATGAAGCAATAAAATATAGCTCATAGAAAGATGACTTGTTGCTTTGTTGATGAAGAGGGGATGCCTTGGGCATCCCCAAGCTTTGACGCTTGTACCTCTTGGATATTTCTTGGGGTGCAGGGGCATACCCAAGCTTTAGCTTTTGTCCATTCTTCATCTCATCACATCATTGTTCTCTCCCTACACTTGAAAACTTCCTTCATACAAAACTTCACACAATTCTCTATTAGCAGCATTAGTACAATCAAAATAAACAAATCCACTTGGGTTCAGTACTAACATATATCAAACATCTATTAGGGCATTAGCTACTGTAGCAACCTTTAAAAAATATCTTTGATCAAAAGAACTCAAAAGTAAAGAGATTTAAGAGGCAAATGCAAATAGTGCAGAAATCTGTCAAAACAGAACAGCAGGTAAAGATCGATTTTTTCGAAAATTTATGTTGCTTATCTCGAAAAGTGGTCAAGTAACGAAATTTAGATAATAACCTGGGGCATATGCAAAAAAATGACAGCTCAAAATTCCGCTCTGGCTATTTTTACGAATTTTTATGGTAACAGCACAAAATCTGTTTTCAGGACAACAACTTCCCCAAATCTTACTTTCTTCCTATTAGAGGCTATTGTTGGCACAAAAATGAAATAAAAATGGGGTAAGGAGACATTATTATAGAGGTAATAACTTCCAAGACTCAACAAAAAGAAAAATTACAGAAAATAAACATGGGTTATCTCCCAAGAGTACTTTTCTTTAACGCCTTTCAGCTAGGCGCAGAAAAAGAGCGAGCATCAAGTAATATCAAGTGAAGAAGCATCAACATCATAATTTGTTCTAATAATAGAGTCGTAAGGTGACTTATTTCTTTTTCGAGGGAAGTGTTCCATACCGTTCTTGAGTGGGAATTGATATTTAATAATCCCATCTCTCTTATCAATAGCAGCACCAACAGTTCTAAGAAACGGTCTTTCCAATATAATTGGACAAGAAGCATTGCAATCAAAACCATCTATTTTTATCTTAATGATGGGCTCCCAGCCATCTTCTAACTTTTTAGAAATAGAGGCTTCACATTTTAATTTCTCTACTCTAATTTGCATAAGAGCATTTGTAATGTGCTTTGTAAAAGCCATATTTATAGCACTAGCATTAGGACTTCTAGCAATCTTTTGTAAGAACTTAATTACTTCAGAGATATTGCAATAATCAAAATCAAACTCATTTTTATCAAAGGTGAAAGGACTCTTGTCTCCCATAATCCGAAAAATTTCAGCACACTTATCAGGAGCAGTTTTAGTTGTTCTAGGCAATTTTGTAGAAGCAGTGGGGACTTCTCCTACACCATTTATTTTACCATTAATAGTAGGAGAGTGGCTAGCATTTGAAACTTCATTACTACTGGTGGTGGTGATGGTAAAATATTTAGTCAAATTATTATTTCTAGCAATTTCATCTTCTCTTTTCCACCTAGCATGCAATTCCTCCAACATCCTAACATTTTCATCAATTCTAACTTGAATGGCATTCAAAGTTTTACTTTCTTTAACATCATGAGCAAAAACTTTAATTTAAGAAAATCGACATCATGAGCAAGGCTATCAACTTTAGAAGCAAGAATATTAGTTTTGCCAAGCTTTTCCTCAACAGTTTTATTGAAAGCAGTTTGTTTACTAATAAAATCCTTAAGCATGAATTCAAGATCATAGGGTGGACTTTTATTGTTGTTGTAGGAATTACCATAAGAGTTTCCATAAGCATTACCATTATTAGAAGGATGTGGCCTATAATTGTTGCTACCAAAATTATTCCTATAAGCATTGTTGTTGAAATTGTTGTTTTTAATGAAATTCACATCAACATGCTCTTCTTGAGCAACCAAAGAAGCTAACGGAATATTATTTGGATCAACATGAGCTTTACCATTAACAAGCATAGACATAATAGTATCAATTTTATCACTCAAGGAGGAGGTTTCTTCGACAGAATTTACCTTCTTACCTTGTGGAGCTCTCTCGGTGTGCCATTCAGAATAATTTATCATCATATCATCAAGTAATTTAGTTGCAGCCCCCAAAGTAATGGACATAAAGGTACCTCCAGCATCTGAATCTAGGAGATTTCTTGAAGAAAATTTTAGTCCTGCATAAAAAGTTTGGATGATCATCCAAGTAGTCAGTCCATGAGTGGGACAATTCTTTACCAAAGATTTCATTCTTTCCCAAGCTTGAGCAACATGTTCATTATGAAATTTTCTAAATTTCATTATGTCGCTTCTCAAAGATATGATCTTAGCAGGAGGATAATATTTTCCAATAAAAGCATCTTTGCATTTAACTCAAGAATCAATACTATTTCTAGGCAAAGATAGCAACCAATATTTAGCTTTCCCTCTGAAAGAGAAAGGAAACAATTTCAGTTTAATAATTCCACCATCTATATCCTTATACCTTTGCATCTCACAAAGTTCAACAAAATTATTAAGGTGAGAAGCGGCATCTTTGGTACTAACACCAGAAAATTGCTCTTTCATAACAAGATTTAATAAAACAGGTCTAATTTCATAGAAGGCTGCTTCGGGAGTAGGTGGAGCAATAGGTGTACAAATAAAATCATTGTTGTTGCTGGTAGTAAAATCACACAACTTAGTATTTTCAGCGGAACCCATTTTAGCAAAATTAAAACTAAACAACAGAAATAACAGCTATAATAGAAACTATTTTTTTTTGGTTTTTGCTATGATGACGACTACAAACAGAACTAATTTTTTTGTGTTTTTGATATGATAAAGCAAACAAAACAAAATAAAGTAAACTAAGTAAATATATAACAAAGTAAAGAGATTGGAGATGAGAAACTCCCCTTGCAGAAATCCTCTTTCTTCCCGGCAACGGCGCCAGAAAATCTTGCTGTGGTAGATTGCCGTGGGAGTTGGAAATCTCTGTGGTGTAACTTTTCTTCGATCCCCGACAACGGCGCCAGAACATCTTGATGGTGCTCCGGTGATGGCGCCAGGCAATCTTGCTGAGCGTTGTTGTGGAAGCGGTTGGGAAACGCCAAGAGGAAGGTGTGATGAGCACAGCATCAAGTTTTCCCTCAGTACGAAACCACGGTTTAATCGAACAGTAGGAGAAAGGCGTGACTTCTGAAGGTGTTGCTAGCCTGACTAGTGGCGGGGCACACTACCGGCGTCAGCAACAACGTGGAACCTGCACACAACACAACCAAAGTACTTTGCCCCAACTTGCAGCGAGCTTGTCAATCTCACCGGTTTGCTGAACACAAAGGATTAGACGTATCGAGTGGAAAGAGATGTTTGCAGTAATTAAAGAGAACAAGAATTATAGTAAGTAAACATAACACGATTGCGGTGGTTGAATTTATCAGTGTAAAGGAAAGGACCGGGGTCCACGAGTTCACTAGAGGTGTCTCTCCATAAAGATAAATAGCATACTCGGGTGAACAAATTACAGCTCGGCAATTGACGAGAATATCGACCATACATGACAGGATGATTACTATGAGATTTGTTTGGGCATTACAACATAATACATAGTCCGTAATCCAACTGCGTCTATGACTAATAATCCACCTTCCGGTTATCGTCCGAACCCCTTCCAGTATTAAGTTCCAAGCAACAGATTATCGCATTAAGCAATGTGTGTAAATTAAACAATAGAATTACCCTTGGATAACACATTGTTGTTTTCTCCCTAGTAGCAACAACACATCTACAATCTTAGAAGTTATTGTCACTCTTACAGAAAACTAGAGGCATGAACCTACTATCGAGCATAAATACTCCCTCTTGGAGTCACAAGCATCTAGTTGGCCAGAGTATCTACTAGCAACGGAGAGCATGCAAGATCACAAATAACATATGACAAGAATATATAATCGATCTCAACATAGTATACAATATTCATCGGATCCCATCAATTAAACACAACATGTACCATTACATAAAGATGATCTTGATCTTGTAGGGCAGCTCACAAGATCTAAACATGAGGCACAAATTGGAGAAGACAACCATCTAGCTACTGCTATGGACCCATAGTTCAGGGATGAACTACTCACGCATCACTTCGGAGGCGGGCATGGCGACCTAGATGCCTCCGGTGATGATTTTCGCCTCCGGCGGGGTGCCGGGAAGAGTTTCGGAACCCCGAGATGGGTTACTGCGATGGCGACCGCGAAGGAACTTTTAGTGGATGGAGTCTCGTGTATAAAGGGTTTCCCGAGATCGTGAATAAATAGGCGGAGGAGGCGAGGTCGGTGGCCGCACGGGGGCGCATCACCCCTAGGCGCGGGCCACACCCAGGCCGCGCCATGGGGTGGTCTGGCCGCCCTGTGGCGCCACTTTGTCCCCCCTCCGGACTCTGTCTTCGTTTCGGTAAAATATTGACTTCGGCTTTTATTTCGTCCAATTCCAAGAATATTTCTGTACAACTTTTACGAAATAAAAAACGGCGGAAAAACGAGGGAAGCGGCACTATGGCATCTTGTTAATAGGTTAGTGCCGGTAATCATATAAAAGTGCATCGAAGTGTAAGCAAAACATATATGAATTGGTGTAAAACAAGCATGTAGCATCAAAAATTATAGATACGTTTTAGACGTATCAGACCACGGGGCTTGGACGAACCTGTGAACAGCAGAGGTTGTAGAGGGAATAGGGGTTAAGTGCACAAGCCTTGGAGTTGCAACGCAAAGGACACTAACAAGCAACAACATTGAAATTTTGCACTAAGCGGTAGTACCGCAACCAGGTCCGGTAGTACCGCTTGAACCGGTAATACCGGTCAAGAATGACCGGTACTACCGCTCGAGCACAACACCACTAGATCTAGTTTTTGGTCCATGGCATTGAGGCACAAACTTCACAAGATGTTGCTAGCTAGTATCCCTACACATGGAAAAGCCTTCTAGGATGAATCTCCACCAAGAACTCCAACAAACCCTAGCCTATTCATGTAGGGAATCCAACAAACCCTAGAGAGGGAGTTCGAGTTCATACTGGAGGCAATGGCGGAGAATAAGGTGGGGAAGCTTCTCAACGGAGGAGATTTGGCTGGGGATGGCCGGAGGAGGAGATCGGGGCTAGTCTCCTCGGGTTCCTTGAGCTTGGGCGCCGCCTTTGACTAGAGGTGGGTTGGGAAAAGTGGGGGGTTTGATAGATCCGTCCCTACCCGGTACCTTAAGTCAAGGTCGGAAGCGGTAGTACCGGTCGCGAAAGCGGTAGCACCGCTTCGCGGTACTTAACCGGTATAACAAGCGGTAGTACCGCTCCAGGGGAAAATCCTAACAGTCGTCAGGACACTGAGGGGCGGTAGTACCGGCCTGACCACAGGTAGTACCGGTTGCCAAAATTCAGGAAACCCAGATGACTAGAGGTGGGTTGGGAAAAGTGGGGGGTTTGATAGATCCGTCCCTACCCGGTACCTTAAGTCAAGGTCGAAAGCGGTAGTACCGGTCGCGAAGGCGGTAGCACCGCTTCGCGGTACTTAACCGGTATAACAAGCGGTAGTACCACTCCAGGGGAAAATCCGAACAGTCGTCAGGACACTAAGGGGCGGTAGTACCGGCCTGACCACAGGTAGTACCGATTGCCAAAATTCAGGAAAACCAGATTATGGTGTAGGCTTGTGCTTTTAGATGGAAATGTCTCAAGAGGTAGGGAATGGCTTGGGATTAGATGAAGAAACTGGTAAGGTACTACTCAACCAAGCATGCAAGAATCAACATGAAAAGCCAAGCGTGGGTGAATCTCCCACAAGGAAACATAAAGAAAAACAAAAACCAAAACCAAATGCAAATGGAAAAGAAAGCAAAAAAATCTCAAAGAAAATCAAGAAGAACCAAAGAGAACACAAAAACTCCTCAAGGAGGAGGTTGGTGGATGAGGCCACCGTGTAAGAGTATAATAGCGTGAGGTCGTGTAGATGTATCTAGGACTCACAACTAAGACTCAACATGAAGCTCATTAGTCACTTGATTGACAAATAGAGCATGTTTTTGATTGCTTTATGCATTATGGGGGGAGGGATAGCTCAATAAGTTTAAACCGCAGTCCCCCTATGTTCATGCGTGCTTTCCATCAAGACATTAGTTAAAGAGTGGTATGTGCGCATGACGGTCAAGCAAAGTTCGACAGATCTATGATATTTACTTCATGCCTCAATGATACGTCTCAAACGTATCTATAATTTTTGATGCTCCATGCTTGTTTTACACCAATTTATATATGTTTTGCTCGTACTTCGTTGCACTTTTATACATTTTCCGGATCTAACCTATTAACAAGATGCCACGGTGCCAGTTCCCTGTTTTCTGCTGTTTTGTATTTCAGAAAAGTTGTACATGAAATTTTCTCGGAATTGGACGAAACAAAACCCGAAGTCAATATTTTCCCGTAACAAAGACTGAGTCCAGAGGGGGTCAAAGAAAGGTAGCAGGGCGGCCAGACCATCCCTAGGCGCGACCTGGCCCTAGCCCGCTCCTAGGGGTGGTGTGGGCCTCCACCGACCTCGCCCTTCTGCCTATTTATTCACGATCTCGGGAAAACCCTGAATACCCGAGCCTCCATCCACGAAAAGCTCCATCGCGGCCGCCATTGAAGACCCTAGCTCGGGAGGGGTCTGAAGCTCTTCCCGGCACCCTGCCAGAGGGGGAAATCATAGCCGGAGGCATCTACATCGCCATGCCCGCCTCCGAAGTGATGCGTGAGTAGTTCATCCCTGGATTATGGGTCCATAGCATTAGCTAGATGGTTGTCTTCTCCAATTTGTGCCTCTTGTTTAGATCTTGTGAGCTGCCCTACAAGATCAACATCATCTTTATGTAATGGTACATGTTGTGTTTGTTGGGATCCGATGAATATTGTATACTATGTTGAGATCGATTATATATTCTTGCCATATGTTATTTGTGATCTTGCATGCTCTCTGTTGCTAGTAGATACTCTGGCCAACTAGATGCTTGTGACTTCAAGAGGGAGTATTTGTGCTCGTTAGTAGGTTCATGCCTCTAGTTTTCCGGAAGAGTGACAATAACTTCTAAGATTGTAGATGTGTTGTTGCTACTAGGGAGAAAACAATAATGTGTTATCCAAGGGTAATTCTATTGTTTAATTTACACACATTGCTTAATGCGATAATCTGTTGCTTGCAACTTAATACTGTAAGGGGTTCAGACGATAACCGGAAGGTGGATTATTAGTCATAGACGTAGTTGGATTACGGTCTATGTATTATGTTGTAATGCCCAAATGAATCTCATAGTAATCATCTTTTCATGTATGGTCGATATTCTGTCAATTTCCCAGCTGTAATTTGTTCACCCAACATGTTATTTACCTTTATGGAGAGACACCTCTAGTGAACTGTGGACCCCGGGACTTTCCTTTACACTGATAAATTCAACTACTGCAATCATGTTATGTTTACTTACTGCAAGCTATATTCTCTTTAATTACTGCAAACATCTCCTTCCACTCGATACGTCTAATCCTTTGTGTTCAGCAAACCGGTGAGATTGACAACCTCACTGTAAGTTGGGGCAAAGTATTTTGGTTGTGTTGTGTGCAGGTTCCACGTTGTTGCTGACGCCAGTAGTGTGCCCTGCCACTAGTCAGCTAGCAACAACTTCAGAAGTCACGCCTTTCTCCTACTGGTCAATTAAACATTGCTTTCTTACTGAGGGAAAACTTGCCTCTGTGCTCATCACACCTTCCTCTTGGGGTTCCCCAGCCGCTTCGATCAAGCACCGTCAAGATTTTCTAGCGCCGTTGCCGGTGAGAAAGAGGATTTCTGCAAGGGGATTCTCTCATCTCCAATCTCTTTACTTTGTTATAGTTTTGCTTAGTTTATTTTATTTTTTCTTGTTTGCTTCATTATATCAAAAACACACAAACAAATTAGTTTCTATTATAGTTGTTATTTTTGTTTCTTAGTTTTAATTTTGCTAAAATGGGTTCTGCTGGAAATACTAAGTTGTGTGACTTTACTAGAAGAAAAAACAATGATTTTATTTGTGCACCTATTGCTCCACCTACTCCCGAAGCAGCTTTCTATGAAATTAAACCTGCTTTATTAAATCTTGTCATGAAAGAGCAATTTTCTGGTGTTAGTACTGAAGATGCCGCTTCTCACCTTAATAATTTTATTGAACTTTGTGAGATGCAAAATATAAGGATGTAGATGGTGACATTATAAAAATGAAATTGTTTCCTTTCTCTTTGAGAGGTAGAGCAAAAGATTGGTTGCAATCTTTGCCTAGAAATAGTATTTATTCTTGGGTTAAATGCAAAGATGCTTTTGTTGGAAAATATTATCCACCTACTAAGATTATATCTTTGAGAAGCGACATAATGAAATTTAGAAAATTTGATAATGAAAATGTTGCTCAAGCTTGGGAAAGAATGAAATATTTGGTAAAGAATTGTCCCACTGATGGACTGACTACTTGGATGATCATCCAAACTTTTTATGCAGGACTGAATTTTTCTTCTAGAAATCTCTTGGATTCAGCTGCTGGAGGTACCTTTATGTCCATTACTTTGGGGGCTGCTACAAAACTACTTATGATACGATGATAAATTATTCTGAATGGCACACCGAGAAAGCTCTAGGTAAATTCTGTTGAAGAAACCTCCTCCTTGAGTGATAATATTGATACTATTATGTCTATGCTTGTTAATGGTAAAGCACATGTTGATCCATATAATATTCCATTAGCTTCTTTGGTTGCTGAAGAAGAGCATGTTGATGTGAATTTCATTAAAAGCAACAATTTCAACAACAATGCTTATCGGAATAATTTTGGTAGCAACAATTATAGGCCATATCCTTCTAATAATGGTAATGCTTATGGAAATTATTATGGTAATTCATACAACAGCAATAAAAGTGCAACCTTTGATCTTGAAGTCATGCTTAAGGAATTTATTAGTAAACAAACTGCTTTAAATAAAACTGTTGAGGAAAATCTTGGTAAAATATATATTCTTGCTTCTAAAGTTGATAGCCTTGCTCACGATGTTGAATTTATTAAATTAAAAGTTATGCCTCATGATGTTAAAGATAGCAAAACTTTGAATGCCATTCAAGTTAGAATTGATGGAAATGTTATGATGTTGGCGGAATTGCATGCTAGGTGGGAAAGAGAAGATGAAATTGCTAGAAATAATAATTTGACTAAAATTTGTACCATCACCACCACCAGTAGTAATGAAGTTTCAAATGGTAGCCACCCTCATACTATTAATTTTAAAATAATTGGTGTAGGAAAAGTCCCCATTCCTTCTACAAAATTGCCTAGAACACCTGAAATTGCTCCTGATAAGTGTGCTGGAATTTTTCGGAGTACGGGAGACAATAGTACTTTCACCTTTGATAAAAATGACTTTGATTTTGATGATTGCAATATCTCTATACTAATTAAGTTCTTACAAAAGCTTGCTAGAAGTCCTAATGCTAGTGCTATAAATATGACTTTCACGAAGAACATTAGAAATGCTCTTATGCAAATTAGAGAAGAGAAATTAAAGCGTGAAGCTTCTATTTGAACGGATCGTAGCGAACAAGAGGGGGGTGAATGGTCGCTAGGCAATTTTTATGTCTTTTTCAATTTTAGTGCAATGAAGAAGTAAAGGTGATAGCTTTGGTGATAGGGGTGTTCCTAGCTAGTATGATCCTAGGCTAGTGCAACAAGCAAAAGGAACCGTACAAGATAGTGAAGTGAGGGATCGGGACAACCAGGGACGCGGAGACGAGGCGAGGTTTGTTTCCCGCAGTTCCTCCCACAAAAGGGAGTACGTCTGCGTTGAGGAGGTGCTAGCCACGAAGGCTAGACGGCCACACCACGAAGGAAGGCCTCACCTTGTTCCTCGAGAAAGCCCCACGAAGGAGCTTCCCTTTCTCCACTAAGTAGCCGGTCGAGGCGACGATTCCTTCACAAGGTTGGGGCGAGCTCCACAACACAAGGAGGCTCCCAACACCCTATGGGGATAGCACAACTCCAAGCTAGCCTCCATAGGAGCACTTCCTCCAAAATCCCACTATAGGAACCCTAACTCCAAGATCCACTAAGGACTAGCTGGCATTGGTGAAATATCTCTTGGTAGAACTATAGATCGGGGCCTCCTCCACCACTCCTCAAAGTTTAGGCAAGATTGATTGGGTAGGTGGGGAGATCCTCAAGGTTTGAGCTCAGCAACAATGGAGGAGAGAGAGAAGAGATAAAATCGAGCTGGAGAAGAAGGGGCCCTTTTATAGGCTCCCCAAATCCAACCGTTATCAGCAGATCCCGCACAACCGGTACAATCGCTTGGGCAAGCGGTAGTACTGCTCTGGTTTCGAATCTGCCCACAGATTCTCCACGTGGGCTCGGAGCGGTAGTACCGCTGCCGGTACCACTGAGGTACCGGCATGGCCTCTGCGAGCCCCGGACTCCACTAGGTACCTTGGCGGTACCAGAGCGGTAGTGTCGCAACTTGAATTACAGTACCAAAGCGGTACCATGCCGGAACTACCGCTTGTGAGCGGTACTGCCGGTCGAGGTACCGTCGAGGTACCGTAATCCACTCTGTGGGTTTTTCTGCGTGCAATCCCTAGAGCGGTACCTTGGGCCGGTACCAGTAGGTAGTGGTACTACCACTACTGATACCGGTAGTACCGGTTAAGCAGATTTCTGCATCTCGTCTTTTCCTCTCCAACCACGTCACCTCACGACACACACACAAAACCAGAAAACTTAAGAGCTACGCTTCAGTCTTGCGATCATGACGTGTTCAGCGAGGGCACCGTGCACCTGCAAATCTATGAAAGACAATCTATGCACACTGTTAAATTCATTCAAGTGTTGTTATCAAACACACAAAACATGAGGTATAGACCTTGCTCTTTCAATCTCCCCCTTTTTGGTGTTTGATGACAACACAAAAATTTGCAACATAGCATAAGATATTATGATAAGGTTCTAGATTTGCAAAAGCTAGATGGAGCTCCCCCTAGATGTGTGCATAGTTGGAATATGCATTTGAATACAAATACACACATCCTAGAGAAACAACTCCCCCTAGATTCTACAAACCATGCACATATGCAACAAGGATACTTGACAAGTTCATATAGCATATGCACACAATGGAGGCAACATATGGCAATACAAGGAGTTTTGGGTGAATGTGTCATAC
>NC_061509.1:119531635-119599708 GCF_022539505.1 Lolium rigidum
GCTAATGATGCCAATAACTTTTTTTAGTTCATGCATGCAAATGGGCTAGAGAAGAGTGAGAGCTGCATTGTGAATTTGGCTATCTATAGGGCGCCCAGAGGTCATCCAGTTACAGTTGTGTCCTAAAACAATCCTCACATAGTTACAGTTGCTGGCATTGTTATGTACACATTCAATTACGAGTAGCCAGTTTTGGGAAGCCATTCCGTACAGAATGAATATGATACAGCTTGATGTATTGATGTGGTTTGATGCAATTAGCGTGTAAACTGGCTTAACGATCACAAAGTTAATAGCAAAATGAGTACAATCGGGCGGATGGCGCCACAGCCCATGTGCATGAAGCATGGTGCTTTTATATCTGAAGGTCATCCAGTGTCAGCTCTTCGGCTGACATCATCTTCAGTTTCTGTAGGCCATATACTTGATCAATATCGCAAGGTCTTTGCATTCAATACGACATAAACAACAATTCAAACTACTTACTGTGATGAACTGGGGTGGGTCATCAAGGCTGGACGAACCGAGGATGACCTCTCGCTTCAGCTTGGATGTGAGTTTGTGTGCAGCCCGTAACTGCAAATTGCATTCATTGGTTACTGCATGCAGATTAGTATGCCCGTACGGAACTGTGGGTGTTGAAAATTGACTAGAGTAAACCATAAATGAACCTAAAGCCACAACGGCAATACAGAAGTGACGAGCAAGTAAGAGAATATTACTGCACACCTCTGATCGAGTAGCACCACCAATGACAAAAACAAATATTCGCTGGCCAAGCTTTTTGAAATCGCTGGACGCGTGCTTCAATACAGAATCACTGCAAAATGCTCATAATGTCAAGTAGCCATTGCATGCTTATATAAGGATTTTAACTGGTCGTATTACATAGCAGAAAATATGGACATCTTCAATTTCCCAAATACGATCAGTGAACACAACTTAATCAGTCAAATACACTTCAAGGTGTACTGATTTGATCTATTTGATCTTATCATTAACGGGTTCACGATAACTTGCCAAGTTGCAATAAGATTTATATACAGGCATGTCATGGTTAGTTTGGCATTAATCATTTCCATGTTAGGCCAAAAACTGAAAGAAATTAAATTAAAACATCACTGGCTAGCAGAACCTAAAGGTTACTAAGCATACGGATTTAAGTCACACTTCTGAAAGCACAGACATAGATACTCATTTTACGGAGGTACAAGGACTGCATGTGCAGTTTTCTTATTCTAGACACAGTAGTTCTTGCATGGGTATTTTCCGCACTGGCAGAGATTATTTAGTAATTTCAGTGTTAGAATAGGCTTGTGTTTGGCAGTGTGGATCCAGGTATGAGCGGTCAGCTCAGACCCGAGCACCTGTACAGCCGGGTACAGAGTAGGTAGATAAGGACATGCTAGACATCAGCTACAGTGATTTCATCACGTCACTGGCATTGATTTCATAACGCCACTGTTAAGGTATGCGAGTCGCTTGATGCCTACTATCACGGCATTGAGGTGCAACAAGGGCTAGGCAGGATCGACATCTCCCAGTCGGCATATGCCCAGAAGTTGCTGGAGAAGGCAGGGATGGCCAGGACCAATCCCTGCCATGTGCCCACGGAGCCGCGCGTAAAGCTGTCCAAGTGCAACACGGGGCCTGCGAGTGATGCTGAGTACTCGAGCACCGATGGGAGTAGACAGGAAGACAGCCCAATTTGCACAGAATCAATTCCAAAAAAAAAAAAGTGCGAACCAAACGAGCTGGACCGAGCCTGGCTCGGCCCGAGCTCGCTGCGGTCCAACAAAATGAATTCGGCTCGGTCCAGTGATCTAGCGGGCCGAGCCAAGCTCGGGGCGAGCCCAGGAAAACTCGGGCCGAGCTGAAAGATCGGCCCATACGTCCAGCCTTAGTGCACACCCGACCGGATCTGACCTTCGGAGTAGGATTTGTGTCGTGCTTCATGGAGACTCGATGGAGGATCACCTCGCGGCAGTAAAGCGCATCCTTTGTTACATCATCGGGTCCGCGCAACACGGGTGTAGGTATGGAAGAGGCTTGGGTGCTGCGAGTCGGAATACGTGGCTACCGCCACAGCAACTTGCCAGGGATCTGGATGGCTCAGTTGCTGGCCGAGTTCAGCAACAGCGAAGCTGAGCAAGTGATGCTCAAGGTCGACAACAAGTCGTCTATCGCGCTTGCCAAGAATCCCACATGTTCCACGAGTGATCCAAGCACATCTAGTTAAAGTACCACTTCATTCGGGACTCCATGGAAACAAAGAAGATTGAGTTGGAGTTCGTGCCAACCGAACATCAGCTAGTTCATGCAAACCGAATACCAGCTCGCCGAAATGCTGACCAAGCCCCTTCGTTGACTCCGCGTTGCAGAGCTGCGGTCAAGCATCACCATACTGGAGATGTCGCCAGAACTCGAGCCTAGCAAGTGATTGTTAGAATAGGCCTGTGTTTCTAGGAGCATACTGACTCGGGGCCTGTCCCAAGTCGATTCAATATTAGCTGGCTCCCAAAGTCAGCGGTGTGAGTTTGGCTATGAGCAGTTAGCTCAGACCCGAGTAGTGTGTCAGCATCTGTACAGCCAGGTACAGAGCACGTAGATTAGGACATGTTAGGCATCAGCTAAAGTGAGTAGGATGTGCTAGACGTAGCTACAGTGATTCGGCCGTGGTAGACCTCAGCGACCCGTCCACTCGGTGTCAGACTGGACGTTACCTTTTGACTTTGTGGTCACCCAACCCCTATATATATAGGGTTGAGAAATGAGAAAGTGTGGCAAATCATTCACTTGTTTTCGTTCACCCCTTTCTCTACACCGCTCTCCAGTTCATCCGAATCGGAGACTCGTAGTTTTAGGGCCAACAATCAGTAGTCAATGACTCTTTAAACTCTACAGCCGGTGCACATATAGGAACAGAACTCCTGGCTATTCACACAAACATAGACAGGAATCCATCCACAGATAATCACGAGCATCGGAGTTCTAGATTAGTTCTAACAAGGTTCGACTTGGAGAGTATCCACCACTGACCTGGAATATCCATCATCAGAACCGCGAGGCCTAGCCCATGAGCCACCCGTCCTTCTGGATCTCATCGAGTGAGCTGGGCTTGTGCGGGCTGAGGTGCTGGTAGTGCTAGGTAGTCCATGGAAACTGGGACTAGGGTCGTTCATGCAGTTATATTCATCTTTCGGTAATTCACCCTTGCTGAGCTTCTCAATCAACTCCTGTACAAAAGGAAGCTCATTTTATATGCACAAAAATGATAACTGAACTGCACATAGACATTCAATGTCTATGCTAAGGAGCTGTCAAGATGAACCCTACAAAAATCTTGAAATAGCAAGAGATTTGTGAAATAAGTCCTGTAAATACAAACTTTTGGTGTGCCTTTGTATTAAATACTCTGCATCATTTTTGTAATTTCATCAAACACAACTGAACATTATCTTGATATGTTATGTACAAATCTTTGTATTGTTGAACTGATCCTTCACAATGGTACTAAATAAAAAAATGGTTAAAAGTGAGGCTTGCAACACGATGTATAGCCGTATAGAATAGTTGAGAATATAAGATACGCGGTATAAGGATTTTCTTTGTCAGATAGTGTCAAAATCCAAGGTGCATGTTCGGTCAAACGAGGTTACGCAAGCACAACACCGAGATTTGTTCAGAAGGTTTGGTGAAATCACCAATTCCCCGGGGCATGACTATGGGCGCTTCTCCCCATGTACTAAATCGACATAGTACAACCGACGACAAAGACTGGCAGGGCCATCAGATGCATCTCAACCACCACGCCACGGCCAATCTGGTTACCCCTATGACCAGCACCCTGGGCCGTCCCTCTTGTGACCTTATATCTAGCCTACCAGCTTTCGTTTAGTCTAATTTTGCTACCCTGCCGCTGCCAGGGTTACACGTTCGATGTGAATACCTAACCCTCACCCAGTTACAAGTCCCTATGGCACAACTTGTACACATATTCGACAAAATTTTAACAGATAGCTTAGCAGATCTTGGTGAAACCAGCACCAGCAGTAAGAAAGTGCATAAATAAGAACTTGTACACGAAGAAATAATTATATAAAGCCCATGCCCAGAATCGGAATGAACATGTTTGGGTAGATACAAAGATAAAATTTTAAGTTCATACCTCCAAAACTGGATAAAATCGGGACAATGCCCATGCTGATTCTTCCCCTGTTCGCTCTTTTCTATGTCCATGTTTTTTCTGTTCTCAAAATGAACAAATGAGCAAACTCTGACATTCAAATTACGTATACAAATAAGTTACGATGGAAACTAGAGCTTTTGCCTTGTGAACATCAAATTTTAGAGTAAAACCTCCTCCTGAGGCCTTTTTTGTATCGGCGCATAAGCAACGCATATTATTCACAGCAATCATGTCATCAGCGGATAATCCTGCCAACTGCCAACAAACATAATAGCTTAAGGTTTCATCCCAAATGATCAAAGATAGAATCAGCATTGATATTAATAGGGGAATTCCAAAAACTACCACCCATATGCAAGTTGATACCACTGCATTGTCATTTCAGAGGTACGACCAGTTATGTGATTCTGAAAATAGTTTTGCTTAACAGTAAGATTAAAAGAGGTACCCCCAAGCTAAGCGACAAAGATAACAAAGCCTTTCCGAATCATGTGTCATTGAAATAAGATTTCACACATGCTAAGATTCACGGTTCCTTACTATTCACCTGTAATCAACCAAATACATGGTACTCTCTCTTTCCAAGTTCATAAGGACTGCACGTACCTTGAGATCAAACTGAGGACCTAAACGTATGTACCGGCCTTATAAACTCGGAAGGAAGGAGTACCAGGACAGCTATGCGTTGATACTTGTCCAGTATGAAAACCACATGCGCATGCATGATAGTGTCATATATTCAAGTGTTATTACTTATGTAGCAATATTATAGGAGGCAGATTTAGCATATCTCATACATTACTTTAAAAACTTCCATAGCCAAGAGTTAACTCAAATGTCACCTTTGTGTTGTAGGCATTAAATTACAGTATGCATTGCTAAATGCTAAATTTTACAGTAACTGTATGCCAAGTTATAATCATTTTCTATAAGAGTGTACAATGCAGGTGGTTAGAGTGGCTAGAAAAAGAACACGGTTGTTTGCATCATCAAACTCACAGGGTGAGGAGAGCCTTTTTTTTATTTTGCATCATCAGACTCACAGGGTGTTTCTGTTGGGTTTCATATCAACTTGCTTCGGAAAAAGAGGCTTTCATGTTGTTGATGGTGTTGTATCAGACTCACAGGGTGCTTAGACAGGGTCAGGAGAGCCTGACTTTGCTTCGGTGTAGCTCAGGTGCTCTCGAAAGTTAACTTTTTTCCGTAAGGTGCATCATCTCACTATTTCTTTCATGTCGTATGTCAAATATATGGGATGGATCTGCCTACTTCCTCCAACATTTATCACATCATAAAAATAATATTTTCGGCTCATTACAAGAACTGCAGATGTTCACTTACCAGAAAAGACAAAACAAAAACTCGCAACACTAAAGTGAAGGTCTAACCAGTTACCTAAGAAAGAAGTCCAAATAACCCCCATAACTATCGGGTTTGGGACGAAGAACCCCCTTAAGTTTAAAATGGGGCACTTAACCCCCCTAACTATGCAATACCAGCTAATTGACCCCCTTGCACAACGAAAGCAGTTTAGCTGGGTGGTATCGGTGACGTGGATAGTGGTTTCAGCCAGCCCAGGCAGACGTGGAAGAGCAACAATAGAAAAGGTCAAACAGAAGCGAGCGATAACACTGTATTCTCTTGACAACGGCGTCTTAGAGACAAGGGAGCTAGACGAAGCAGCCCTGCTCAGGTTCACTCGCGGACAGGGACCTCGCAGTAAAGCTGGCCGTATCGGGCTCACACCGCGGGTCGTTGACAAGGGAGACTATACACGGGCACCATCGGCGGCGGCGGCTCAGCAGTGACCTGGTCGGCCAGCATCCGCACGCCACGGGACATCCTGTAGGAGAGTTTGCGCGGGTTCCCAGTGTTCGCGAGCGCGAGGCGCTCCGGCTGCCCGTTGATGCCGTTACTCAAAAGTTGTCAGAGGGGCACCACCGCGGGAGCTGCACCAACACCACGTGGCTCGTCGACACCGTCCAACACGGCGCGGTGATCCTGGCCGGATGCAAGGCCGAGCGCTTCATACTCGAGAGTAGCGGCGGCAAGAACTGGCGGAAGCAAGAAGTGCTCGGCGTAATGGCGACGTGCGTGAGGAACGGCATCAACAAGAAGCTGTGCACCATCATCGAGAAGCTGGCGCTTGTGTCGTGTGCCTTCGCCTCGCTGGTGCCGTGGGAGTCTGGCCGCTGGGCATGCGCCGGGCGCTGCTCATGTCATCGCACGCCGCAGCCGAGGAGTGCTTTACGGCGAACGATGCCGTGCTAGCAGGGCGGCCACAGTTGCTCGACGGGGAGCACCTCGGGTACGGGCGCACCAGCGTCGTCTGGGTCTCTTACGGAGACCACTGGCGCGGCTTGCGCCGGTTCTTCGCCGCCTCGCCGCCCTCGCCGAACGCCATGTCGCCCTCGCCGCCGAACGCCACGCCGAGTCGCATCCCTCTTCGAGAACCTTCTCGATGACGCAGTATCCGGCAGTGGGATCACCCTCCGTCCGAAGCTCTTCGAGCTGGTGCTCAACGTGATGCTGCGCGCGATCAACTGACGCCGGCACGCCAGCGACGTCCACAGATTCCAGCGACGTCAACTCGATGGCGGAGCCGAGCAGGATGGAACGACATGGGCACTCCGCAGCGACTCCGAGCCAAGGGTGAGGAGATATAGCGGGCAGGGCGGCACCGCGGCGCTCCCGCTCTCTCCGCTCTTTTTTGTAGAATCGAAGATCACGACCATGAAGTGCCACCGTGGCTCAAACCACTGTCCACGTCAGCGATACCACCCAGCTAAACTGCTTTCATTTTGCAAGGGGGTCAATTAGATGGTATTGCAAAGTTAAGGGGGTTAAGTGCCCCATCTGAAACTTAGGGGGGTTCTCCGTCTCAAACCCGATAGTTAGGGGGGTCATTTGGACTTCTTTCGTTACCTAACTATGACTGCAAAGCACGTCCCAAACATAATATTTCAAGATATTAACCTGTGCTGTATATATCTAATAGAAAAGGAATATTTACATCGGAACTAAAAGAGATACAGCAGCTGAAAACATAAGAATGCATTTAACCGAGAGGTTACACAAATTAAGCACAAAACATCGTGAGATTGGCCAATAAATATAGAACCAAAGATTACCTGCATCAATTTTGTACCCTTATCACTTTCAAACTTCTCTGGATTGATCGCTGCATAAATCATCAGCAAACGCAACTTATTTTCACGACTTACACCCTGCATTGAGTCAGTAAATATCTAAATATAATGTCCAAAGAAATCCAATATGTCATTCCATGTAGTTCAAATGAAAAAATACCAATTGCGTCCTAAAAAAATTGATTAATTCTTTTGTCCCAGCATCACCAAAAACAAGATCTTGCTCTAGCTGTCCAACATCTCGAAGACATTGCTCCCTTATTATGCTGTTGAGCTTTCCTGCAATCTGAATGAACAGAAATAGACACATTATTTTTTTATGCTTCAAACAATAGACACAAATATAACAAGTCAAATAGTAATTGTAGTACTATTTAATTATGAAACATACAATATAGTGCAAAAGCATTTCAGTTTCACACGATAAACACAACATGAGTGCGTCAGGGATTCATACGGGAGGGCCATAAAGATGATAATGGGGTAAAATCCTCGTCAATTTGAAGCGCGCGCGCCGGCCAGTAGAGTATGGCGGGCTAAGTGCCCAAGATCTGGAGTGCACCGGAGTTGCTCTGCACCTCTGTTGGCTGTGGTTTAGCCACACAGACAAAGAGCAATCCTGGGGCGGGCTTGAGCTGCAGTTCTCGGCGTTGGAGAAAACCATGTTCTTCGCCTCCACCTTCATGTGCGCAGGGAACAGCACCAAGTCCATCTTCTGGGGTATATGGTCATGTGACCAAGCGATTCAGCAAGCTGAGGGCGGTGGCCATCAGGGGCGTACCTAGGTAGTCCTACCATGGTGCATGGGATATAGGGTCCAAAGATGTTTTCCTTCATATTAGTCTTATGTGTAGTGTATGAGACCCAACTTAAATGAAGGATACATCTGATTTACACGAGTCCACCAGTTCCTCTTGGTTCTAGGTCCGCCACTGGTGGCCATGGCTGCGCAAAACCATTCTTGTGTCATCGACACCCGTGGATCACTTTAGCTTGGAAAAACTCATCCAGCTCCTGGAGCATTTATGTGCCGTGTCCCAAGTGCAGTTCAATGACCAACCCGGCCGCCCTGTTTGGCGTTGGACTGAGAACGGCACCACACGGCTCGATCTTGCTACAGAGCTTCCATATAGGGTTCCGCTAGACACAGAGCTTGGCAGCTTACCTGGCGCTCCTGGGCACTGCGCAATATTAAATTTTCTTCCTACTCGCTGCCCTTGAGAGGTGTTGGACTGCCGAACGCATAGCACACCATGACCTCCTTCGCCACTCGGCCTGTTTGTTTTGCAGCACATCACTTGAGACCATGGCGCACCTCCTGGTTGACTGCTCCTTCTTGAGGCATGAGTGGGACGAAGTCCTGTCCTGGATCAGATTCCCCTTCCGCCCTTCCTATCCCAGCGAGCCCCGTGTGGACTGGTGGCCTAATGCCAATGCCCATTCACACAAGGATCTTCGCAATGGTGCCTTGATGGTCCTGCTCACCTCCTGCATGCTGTGGAAGCATCGCAACAGTTGCACTTTCAAAGGTTCTGCTCAAGAAAGAAGCCTAACTTTGAGCCCGCACCATCACCCTAGGGCTTAGGGTGTGTTTGCCTGGGAAGTGAGATGTCAACTAAACCCCTGTGTACCGTGTTGCCTTGTACTGAGCCCCTTCTTGGGGGTTTCCTAACTATTTTCTACTCCCTGCGTTCCATATTACTTGTCACAGATTCGGATGTACCTATACACAATGTGAATCAGTGACAACTAATAAGGAACGGAGGGAGTAACCTTTCCATCTATATACACAAGAATATATAGACAGATGCCTTGTGTTTCCTCAAATAAAAAATATGCTGCATAAGTGCTAGAATAAAAAAATTAAAATATATTTGAGCCAAATGCAGACCAAATTTTTTGGCAACCGTAAATCCTACTACCTCCGTCTCACTGTGACTCGAATTAAGAGAGGTGGGCAATCCACATGTACTTTAACACCCCCTCTCACTGTGACTCGATGGCCTACACATGGACAGAAAGAGGGCAAGAGCAATTTATATTTCAAAGTGCGAAAACTGAGAGATATCGACGAGGATGTTTGCCACGGGATCAAGGCAGGGTGGATGAAGTGGCGGTGAGCATCTGGTATCCTATGTGACAAAAAGGCCCCACAAAAGCTAAAAGGTAAGTTCTATAGGAGGGCAGTCAAACCGGTGATGCTATATGGGGCAGAAGACACATCCAACAAATGAGATCCGCATGCTACGATGGATGTCCGTCATACAAGAAAGGACCGGATTAGGAACGAGGTAATTCGCAATGGGCTAGGGGCGTCGCACCGGACGAGAAGCTAGTCCAACACCTACTAAGGTGGTTTGGGCATATCCAGCGGAGGCCTTCAGTTAACCGTGGAATTCTAAAGAGTATGGAGGAGACTAGAAGGGGTAGAGGACGACAAAAGTTGACTTGGGCAGAGACGGTAAAAAGAGACTTGAGGGATTAGAATGTACCTAAAGTCTTGGCTCTTGATAGGACTGCATGGAGATCAGCGATATATGTGCCGGAATCTTACTTGACTCTCTTTTTTTCCTTTTCCTTCTTGTTTTGGTTTCCTTTTATTTATGTTGGGTTTCATATCTACCCTACCCCAACTTGCTTGGGAAAAAAGGCTTTGATGTTGTTCGTTTGTTTGCAAAAGCCGAGACTTGAACTCAAGACCTCTGCTCCAATACCATATTAAGTTTCATGCACCAATCAGTAAAACCAAAAAGTCCAAACTGATGGAGAGGAGATGGGCAATCCACATATACTTTAACAGTTCCTTTGTGCTAAGTAGTTGATGAGTAGGGCCACAGAACACCAGATTCGAAAGAAAATCTAGAGCTAATACATTCACATGCATTGTTTTGTGTTCATACAAAAAAAAACAGTCAACAAGTACTGATCTTAAGACTTTGAACAATATCACGTACAACATAACAACCAACCTCGACATGCAGAGAAAGCTTGTCAATTTGATCACTGTACTGTGGAAGAGCTTGAACCATTTTTTGCAGGTCCCTAGTTGATAACTCTGCTCCAGTTCTGAAATTTAAAACAGAAAGAAATGAGCACTAGCTAGAGAAGTCCAGACAAAACAAACAAAAATGGACACATTCAACTAAGCATAAAAAAAGAAAATTGAATCAATACATAGAATTTGTTAGGACATATGCAACTTGTATTTCCTGAAGGCCATGGGCCAGTACATATACACGTACAGTTGTGGTAAATATGCAGACAGCCCCTTGTAGAACGGGGAAAATACACAACCCTTGTGGTAAATATTCTGAGGAAACGCAAGACTTTTGTGTTTCATTTCATTGAAAAGACAGAGTTTGTTACAATCCTCCTAGGAGCAAGGTACATGTTTTTGAATTACATCAGTGTACGTCCCATGTCGTTGGCAGCACAACCCTCAGGCCTTTCACTCCAGCTCTTGCCCAGAGCACTGCTTCATCGAAGATGGCTGTCAGTCTGTCACCAGATCACGAACCAAGGGCCGGGCTCTGTCAAAGACACAAGAGTTGCGGTACTTCCAGATTAGCCATGGCGTTAACAGAGTGATGGAGTCCAAGCCCTTGCGAAGTGGCTTCGGCGTGTCCTGCATAGCCTTGCGCCACCAGCCGTTGAGGGTGGCATCGTCGGCATCGTTGTTAGCAGGCGGTTGGCACGTCATGCGCAGGTGGGCCAGCACCTCATGCCAAACCTGCCAAGAGAATGGGTATGCGAGGATGAGATGGCGCATGGTCTCTAGGACCTGATCCCACAGCAAGCACCTGGGGTGGTGCTACAGGCCTCTCCGAGCCAGGTGCTCCGCGGTCCAGCAGCGATCAAGGCCTGCAAGCCAGCAGAAGAACTTGACGCGCAGCGGCACCCACGTCTTCCAGGTGAGCTTCCATGAACCGGACATGATCAAGCCTTAGAACAACCCTTGATAGCATGACTTGGCGGTGTTAGATGCCGCTCTCGGTCCACTTCCAGATGAGCCTGTCAGGCTCCTGGGATAGGGTCGTGTGCACAATGGCCACCCACAACTGCAGATATTGGCCAATCTCGTGGACACCGAGGATGCCGTGGATGTCACGAGCCCAGCTATTCCCCTGCAGTCCTTGGGCAACGGCCCGGTTCTTATGCCGGCGCTCTGGGATGCAGGCATATAACATGGGTGCCATCTCGCGGACTGCACGGCCACTGATCCATCGGTCTTCCCAAAAGAGAGCCTTCTGCCCATTCCCAACCACCATAGTGGTGGAGCGAAGAATAGCGATAGCTCCTCGTCGATGAATTGCAAGTCAAGGTCGCTCCATGCTCTCCTGTTGTCACTGCGAGAGAACCATAGGCACCAGGCGTAGGGCAAGACTGGTGTGCTCCAGGTCTGGCACGCCTAGCCCTCCATAAGCAATATGCCTGCAAACACGTTGCTAGTTGACATGGCAGTTGCCGCCCTTGGCCTCTTTTTTCCCCTCCCAGAGGAATCCCCTCTTGATTTTATCGATGAGCTTCAGGGTTTTCTTGGGAGGCCCCAACACAAGCTGCTGGTGGATCGGATAGCGCTGATCACCGGTTTGACAAGTGCCACTCGTCCTGCCTTGGTCATGAGCTTTGCCTTCCAAGTGGGCAGACCAGCTGCGGCACGCTCAACCAGAGGTTGCATCTGTGCAGAAGTTGGGCGCTGCAAATTTAGTGAGATGGCAAAGTAGGTGATCGGCAGTTCGACGATGGGACAGCCAAACTCCTGAACCACCAACGTGGTGCCGTCTAGGTCACGGTGAATGAGCGTGGCGGAGCTCTTCGCGAAGTTGACCTGCAGCCCTGACACGCAGCCGAACAGCAGCAAGATCTCGAGCACGGCCACGACGACATCCATCGTGGGCAGGCAGAACATGACCACGTCATCGGCGTAAAGTGAGAACGCCGGGACGGTGCGCCGTGGGTGCAACTGATGTAGGATGCCAGCATCGGTCGTGTGCTGGAAGAGGCGCCCCAGGGCATCGACGCCAAGGACGAAGAGCTGGGGCGACAACAGGCCACCCTGCATAAGTCCACGCCAGTGCCAAATTGGGGGCCTGACTCTCCGTTTATCAGCACCCGTGTGCTAGCCGATGGCAAAAAAATCGCCAGCCACTCCAGGAAGCGATCTCCGAACCCATACTGACGTATCGCTTCAAAAAGGAAAGGCCACAAGATGAAATCGAGCGCGCGCTCGATAAAGCTTGAGGAAGACACGTGGAGCTCCCAGTCACCAGGTGGGTGAGGCTGATGAGCTCATGATGATCAAGATGTTGCTATGAAACTCAAGTCCAATGAAGTCAGGATTGGACCCATTACAAGGGCTCGTGCATGTTAGTGAGCTATTTGTATATTGTATTTTCCCCACTAGTTAGGGGGTTTCCTCCATACTGCACACCTGTACATGTACTATATATTGTGGCCTTTGGCCCCCGTGGAATACAAGTTGCATATTCCCTAACATGGTATCAGAGCCAGGTTAGGGTTAGGCTAATTCTTTTGGATGCTGCAACTCCTCCGCGTGTTGTCGCTGTCGTCGTCCGTGGCAGCCGTCTCATCTCCCTCCTCACCTCGCCGGCCGTCCTATCTCCGTCCACCGCCGCCTCCCCATCTTCTTGGTCACCGGCCGCCGCCCCATCGCCTCCCCGTCGGCCGCCGCGTCCCTGCCGGGCCGCCGCCCCCACGTCCCGGCCTCGGCACTCGTTGTCGTCGCGCCCGCAGGGACGTCTGGTTGATTTGCTTCGTTTGGTTGGTTTCCATCGGGAGTTGACCCGATCCAAAAAAAAAAAAATCCAAAAAAAAGCGAGAGAATGTCTAGTTATGTTGCGATCCCTCGCTGCCCCGTGATTTTTTATGGCGTGAATTACCCTGGTTTCGCTGCCTTTATGCGCATTCATATGCGTGGTCTCCGTCTTTGGGGTGTGTTGTCCGGCGAGGTCTCACCGTTGCTCCTACGGCTCCTACTCCACCGACTCCACCCGCTCTTGCTGCCGATGCTCCTCAGGCTGACCAGGATAAAGCTAAGAGTGCGGATGATGTGGCCATTGTTGCGTATGATCGGAAGGCCCACGAGTATTCTACCGCTCTTGAGACCTACCGGCAGGACCTAACTGCTTACACCCAGTGGATGGATGATGATGCTCGTGATGCGGCTGTTCTCACCTCCAGTGTTCTACCGCAGTTGGCTTCTAAGTTTATGGGCCTTGGTACTGTCGCCGACATGTGGGCTCGCCTTCGTCAGCGTTATCAGCCGTGTGGTGATGTTCTGTATCTATCTCTGGTTCGTCTTCGGCAGTGCTGCTATCTGGCGCCAGCTCGACTCTCTTCACGGTGTTGTTTGTGGTACCCACGAGGCCACGACTCTCTTGTCTGACAGTATAGTGCTATCAGTATTGCACGTGATCTTATGAAGCATGAGCTTAACAAGCATATTTGTGTTGATGCTTCTTTTATCCGTGCCCGTGTGCAGGATCAGGTTATTGCGCTTCAGTATGTGCCTTCAGAGTTGCAGTTGGGGGATTTCTTTACGAAGGCCCAGCCTCGTGCGCAGCATAGTTTTCTACTCTCCAAACCCAGTGTTGTGGATCCACCATGAGTTTGAGGGGGGTGTTAGTGAGCTATTTGTATATTGTATTTTCCCCAGCAGTTAGGGGGTTTCCTGCATATTGCACACCGGTACATGTACTATATATTGTGGCCTTTGGCCCCCGTGGAATACAAGTTGCATATTCCCTAACAGTCAAAGCTACTAGAGTGAATTCACTCCTAAATGATACAGTTGATGTACATGTTGAGAACTTTATCCTGCCTAAGTCTTTGCACCTATGTATGATCAGGTACGAGGGAGATTCAAGCATTGCATGGGAAGACGAGCTGCTGCACGAGGTGCTGGACGTGAAGACAATCTACGGACGCGCAATGGAGGACAATCCATGGATGAGCGAGGGAGGAGAGGGAGGCAGGCGCGTCAACAGGAGACAGCACCAGCGGCACTACTGGCCTTCACAGGCTGCCAGCCAGGTGCTGCCCTGACGCAGCAGCACTGCTGGCCAGGCAGGGCGGCACTGCCAGCCACCCCCCGCGGCACTGCCGGCCTATGCCGGCGGCACTTCCAGCCTGGCTCCGCGAACCAGTTTGGCCGAACCCTATTCGGGTCGGTTTGTATCAGGTCTTGGTCGAACATTTAAGTTCCAGGTCGCCCTGAACTACTATATAATATCCACGAGTGTCCCCAAATTAGGTTTAGACCACGTATAAGATAAACACTAGTTCCAGACTTGTTTGCTTTGCATACAGCTGAAATTATACACACCAATTCGTGCATCGATCTGGTGTTTTGCTACTGAAAGTTTGTGTGATCTACTATTCCATTGGGAATTGGGCATTGGGAATTGGGAGGTCGGCGGCTACGCGCACAAGTGTGTGGAGTTGCAAATATTTGTAGGGTCTTGAGTTGTTGCATTGGCGACAGGGATCGATCGAGAAAGTTCATCAACGTCATACAAGTTATCTTCATCGACTACCATCAGTCCATCACCATCCACCTCGCTTACTGAGAAATAGGGCCACCCCTCAAGGCTTGGTTGAGGCGATGAAAGCCCTGGCCACGGAGATCATACAGCTGCTGGAAGACATTCGCGAAGTCTTGCTTGACTCCAACACGCACGAAGGAACTCGGCAGTGAACCCGTCGGGGCCCGGCGCCTTGCGGGTAGTCATGCGCTTCACAGCGTTCCAGATCTCATCGGCGGAGAAGTGAGCCTCTAGAGCATCCAAGCCATCGGCAGGGTCAATCAGCTGGGCAAAGTCCAGCAAGCAGTCGCGGCTGATGTCCGTGCCCAGCAAGCCGTCGTAGTGCATTAATGCAGCCTTGGCAATGTCCGCGAGCTCGGTAAGCGTTTGCCCCTCGACACGGATGGCGTGGATCCTGTTCTTCTGCCTGCGGTAGGTGCACTGCTAGTGAAAGAATGCCGTATTGGTGTCGCCATCACGGAGGCAGGCGATCCGCGCACGCTAACGGGCAATGGTGCGATCAAGTGATGGCAGCCCCAAGTAGGCAACCTTGAGCTCCTTGTGTAGCCACGTCTCATGCAGCGATAGGTCCCTGTCTTCCTGTGCCTTGTCAAACCTCAGGTCGAGCTATCTAGCAATTACCATTCGCAGTTTTACGCTGCCAACAGTTTCCCGATCCAACTGGTTAGGAGGACAAGTAGTACTCTAACAGAATTAAGTTGACAGAGACAGCTTTAAGTTTGTTGCGGGAACTAAGTTATCACTTGAAATAAGTTATTTCAATTAACTAAAAAACTAACTTTGTATCCTTTCTTTTGTTGCTAGGCACATCATATTGCACTGCAGTACCTGCTTAATTTACAGTTATGAAAACAATACAGACAGACCAGATAGTTTGGTAAAAAACATATTTTTGCAGTTGATACTTAATAATGAGTTCTCAACAATCAACCTAATGTTGTCAAGGCATTTCATTTGAACTTGTTTGTTCACGAGACAGAAATGAAAGTCTAAGAAACGCATACGAATAACGGCACCAATGTGAACCTATTTTGATTAATAAAGAGCCACCGCACCTAGTTCTGTACTTTTTTTAAAACTATATATGGACAAACCTTGCTTGATGTAGTTGGGCAGCTTTATTTTTCGAGACGAAATGTGTCATCTTATCATGGAGTCTTTCACTTGCCTGGAAATTATGGTCGTTAAGTGTACAGCTGTCACATTCTAGAACCACATAGAAAGGACTGAGAAGTAATCTCACATCTGCTATATGGGCATGTCGAAGTTCAAGCCAAACAGGATCATGGTCCTCCAACAAGACCTCTCTTTTTTCCGAGGCTGAACCATTTTTACTTGGGACCTTTTTCAGTCACATATAAAGATCCGGTAATCAACCAATGAAACAGCAGGAAAGAATTCCACATTAAAAAAGTTCTGGTTGCATGCTCACCTCATGTACATACTTGTTACCATCCATGAATAGCAGATCATGGCACATGGCATCATAAGTCCATTCATGAATTATTGGTGCAATCTGCAGCATACAGAAAAAGAGATGAAGCAGCAGAATTAATAGCATTGTATTACATGTAGAATGAATCTAGAAGTTGAACTCAGATATACATGTATGTTCAAATGTACCTGATCAACAGAACGGTCTACTATGAGCAGTTCACAAGTTTCCGTTTGCGGAAATTCAGGAATTGACGTTTTATATTTGGAGAGATAATTCCACACAACAGCAGCTATCTTTGTGGGCACCATGTCCCTAAGTGTTGTCATTGTAGAGGCATCAATGGTCTTGGCAACGCGGTAGTGCACACGGGGAAATTCCTATAGATTATAGAACAATTTAAATAATAAGTGCACAGTTGCTCCGTACCAAGTTGCAACATGTCAGGCATTAGAGTTCTTGTTTAAGTTGAAAGAAACCAAACATGCAAAGAAATGAGGATCGTAACAAAGTTATTACAGTAACGCAGTTCAAACAATTGGTGGAGCATCCACATATTCTGCCTGCTCCTTTCCCTTCTCAGTGCATCAATTATCACCAAGATTATCTGTTGTTACTTTCACTACATTAGTCTCCCATGCATCAAGAGATGCTATTTCAAGTACTGATCCATGTGGGCAGGATCGGGACGACCCAGGATCGAGGCCATAGAGACGACGAAAGAAACTGTGGAGCATGTGTTGGGCAACATGTGCTGCGTTGCCAGTTTCACACATTGAACCGCTCATCATGGCTGAAGCGGCACAAGGTTGTGGAGGAACAACTATACTTTCCTGCTACAATATGGAAAGCACAAAGGTTGAAGGAACTACTTCAACTTTCTCCTTCAGATATCGCGCTGGAGGCAAGGGACTGTCCAGAGCAGCAAGAGGTTGGTCCAAAATTCTGAACGCGAGAGATTTAAGACAGAATCAGAAAGTTCTATTCATTGATAGGTAGTGAGTACATAGCCTGTGTTCATTACCAGAGGATATCACCTCTATTTTAGGCTTGAATTAGATCGGGCTACTTTGCAGATGGTGTTTTTAGCCTTCACACTCAGCTCTACTCATAGCTAGAAGACTCTACAAAATACTTGAAGGCTAAGAAAACAAATACTCTCTCCGTCCACAAAAGAATGTCTCAACTTTGTCTAAATTTGTATGTATCTACACACTTAAACACTTCTAGATACATGCATAAGACCAGATAATTTAGAATGGAGCAGAAGTTTGTAGAAGTCAAAAAGGATTTGACTTCTGATTATCTTTTTACTTTTCTTTTACTGTCCCTATCAATGGCCCAACCCATCCAGATGTTTGTTAACGCCTCCACAACAAGTTTATTGTCTAGCCTTTGATGCTACGGCAAGTCCAAACCCCGAGTGGTGTGCAAATCTGAAAGGTCGGCACTCTTCACTTTAAAATAAATTATGTTGGTACGGCAGGAAAGCAGATGACCCACCCCAGTTGCATCCCTAGTTTTAGGCAACAATCTCAGATGTGGTAAGGCAGTTGTTCCGCTCTTGTACCAATCCTCATAACACAAGGACCAGGTCAAAAGCACAGAAGCTTTTTCATGTAACAGATATATACATACCCTCATTGACGCAAATACTGTAGATATGCGAGTAGCCATTGTGTTCAAACAAGCATTGTACTTGTTAAAGCCTTCCGCGCTCTCACAGAAAAGCTCCTCCAATGCCCTTTCATGGTCAGTTATGAAACCCTGCACACAATCACTGTGAGTGTGTGATACCAGACAAAAGGATTTAACGCAAAACAGTTGACACATCCATCCAAGTAAGAATACTTTTAATGCATAATCGCATAGTACACAACTAGCAACACATAACGTGCGCCAACTTGCACCATGAGCGGGAAGCCGCGCCCATTGATGAAGTGCTCGCCATTGAGCCTGTCCATGGTAGCTTTGGAGGTGAAGACGATAAGGAAGTCTTCTGTGAAGTTGGAGTGTGTCGGCAACTTGGTCCGGCTTGGAGGCGTCGAGGTCAAGCGTGTCCGCAACGGCGCGGTGCGGCGGCGAAGGTGGCGGGGTGGCCTCGCAACGAGGAGCGGGCCTGGGCGGCTCCCTTGGTGCAGTGCGTGGCGGGGTGCCCACAGAACTCTTCATGTCCAGCGCGTGGCTCCAGCCACGGTTGCGATCCTCGCAATCCTTGGACTCATGCACAAAGATGTGGCAGATGCGGCAGCGCACATGGTTGGTGCAGCCGCGGATGGCGTGGCCGGGGTCGAGGCAACGGAAGCAGGACGCGACGAGTGAGGCAGCGGAACAAGCGTCTCGGCTGCCAAAAGCCATCAGCATCAACCTCATCCGCCCAAGATACGCGGTGCACCTCGGAGGGAAGGCAATGCGTTCCTTGGTCGGCGCGCGGCGCATGTCCACCGTAGAGCTGGGCGCGGCACGAGGCACATCGCGAGGTGCCGCGGCGGAGCTGGGGGCGGCGCGGGACGGCGCGTCTGCCGGAGGGGGAGGTGTGCGGGCGACGTCGCTATAGGACCGCGAGCTCAAGGACTCAAGGGTTTAGGGGTGTGGGCGACGTGTCGCTACACTCCCAACAAAGCTATAGAAATTATGTTAATCAAAGGTCTGTTGACTCCATCATTTGATCCTAGTGAACCTGTTGGAGCATCTCCAATTTAATGCTAGAACAAATAGTAGGAAAATCATAAACACACCTAGAAATATGCTTATGGGTCATTTCACAAGCACTGATGATTTCATGCAACTGACAAAGCAGAACCAAAGAATTAAAAGGAAAATGTGTGAGCTATCCAAGACTACTAATCGAATTCCGCCATAATCTAAAGAGCAATATTTTCCCCTTTTTATTTGTGACAATTTCAAGACTCAAAGAGCAAGCTTGAAGCATCAAAGTCAGACCACCATCTGATGTTAATTTATTAATTATAGTCCATCATGTGTGAAATAGTACCTATTGGAAAATACTTATTAGAAACAACATTTCTGGAACATGTATCAAGCAACATATTCTATCTGAAACCCATAATCTTTTAGAAGAACTATTGATACCTGGGAATCAATAGGAAAATACTCCAAATTCATCTGGAAATGCCAAGGAGAACAAAGAGTGATTAGTCAACATAACACTTTTTCATCTTTAAAATACTTAAGTATAAGACAGAAATGAACAAGAAAACTAAGGTAACCTCACTAAGTGCACCAATACGAGGTAACACACTTAAATCTTTCTTTATTTGAGAAACCAAGTCTTTCTGTATTGGAGAGCTGAAAAACACATACGCCCTACAACACAAGCAACAATGTGTCAATAAATAAACCACAAAAGGAATTGTACATAAACGATGTGGGTGGTAGTTCCCGTAAAGATTCTGGGTAGTAGTTCATGTTAGTTTGAGGCGTACTTCTTATATAACGGGCTTCTTCCTGACATGTCAGAGAGGAACATAACAATGCTGCAATCACAACAACATGATGGTTAGAGAATGAATCAACAATGATGCATGAAAAATATTCAGAGTGAAACTATGATAACCAGGTACAAATAAATAACAAAGCAGCACAGCGTGTGTATCAATAGATGGAATGTCTACATAAGAAAGTACACAGCATGTGATCAAAATCCGTTAGCGCCAGCCAAAGTTTCCAAGGTAAGTGTTAGGGTGCAGCCAAAGTTTCCGCACTTTACTTTCTTATGTAGACGTTCCATGGTGTATCACACGCAAGACAAGGTGCGGATCTTCTTTACTTTCTTATGTAGACATTCCATCTATTGATACACCCGCTGTACCGACAACTATACAAATACTAAGACCTATCACTCGAGCTCGTGACAAAACAACTTAACTATCAGGTACTTTCGTTTCTCAGAACTATTCCTCACGATGCCGCCTAAATTAGGTGTGTTTGTTACTCTTAGGAATGATGGACCTAACATGGACGAGAGGGACAAGCATTGGAGCATGATCGTGCATGGAGATGGCAGCAAGCATGTGAGGAATGAAGAGGACGCCAAAAGTGGAGATTTCCGAATTTTGAAGCCACCATAATGATGATTGAAGACTTGGACAAAATATTCAAGATTATACTTCATAATTTCATCCATAGCTTAATATGGTGCTACCTTGCGCCTTCACGGCACGCTCAACCACGACCTTGTGCTTTCCTGCATCGCGGTGGGGTGGTCGTCTCGGTGGCAGTGAAGGGGAACGGCGCCACAGCTAGCGAGGCGGACTTCCGGCAACACCTTGAACCAGAGCTGACATCTCTCATGATCCCTATGATACCAACTATTAGTCTTGTTAGTTCACATGTATTGTGTAGGAAGTAGTCTAGTTGTGGCTGCAAAAAGCTACTGCAGCTTGTATTTCGTAGTGCTATTTATAGGATACAAGCTAGGTACAACAGCTAGATTTCTAAAGCCTTCTAGAGCTTTCTTCTACATACCTTCTACAGCTTTCTACTGCTGCCTAAGGCTTACATATGAATAGTACTACTAGAACATACTAGTACTACTAGTACTAGCTTAACTCCTAAGCAAGGATTATTCTCACATCTACAGGGGTCTTGGGTTCAGTTTATTGCCGATGGTTGTGGTGTTAAATGATGACACAGATTTGGATTTGGTTTATAGACGATGAGCACGACAAGCAGTGTATTTTGATTTGTGATAGGTTTTCTTTGATCTATATGACAGTAAGTAATTACCAGCAGTACACTCCTCTATTATATATCATCTTTGTTGGCCACAAGAGAGTGAGTTCCAATTTTCAGAATATAACCCACAGCAATGCATCCAAGTTTGTGAGAAATCGTCAATTGGGATTCTTTTCTGAACCACGTATCCTCCTCCCTGCCAAGAATGTATGCATCAGGACATCAGGTTCTCTCGCTCTAATGTTAATTGTGACCAATTTGGTTGAAGCATCAACTTTTATGCTGCAACAAGAAAAGTTGTGAGTTTATCCATTCCTTCTCCATTAGCAGACTGGGCTGTGTGCATTACGAAATATAGAAAAATAATTAATAACTGTATGGCAGAGGAAGTATTGTTAGCGGAACATTTTCTCCAACTGAGAGCTACATTATGATGTCTATCTTGGCTCTTCTACTGCGACATCAATTCCGTTAAGTGCTTCAACTCAACATCCAATTTCTCACTTCCACAATCTCATCTTGCAATATGCTCTGAATGTTCAGTCATGTTCTCACAGTCGACATACTACAGCATGGTTTTAAAGGCGCCAAGGCTTCCCAAGGCGAAGGGGGGGCACTCTGACGCTTAGGCGACGCCTAGGCGGACGCCTTGCGCGCCTAGGCGCCTAAGGTGGGCGTTTTTCTAAGGCGGAGGGGGAGCGCCTGGACGCTGAGGCGACGCCAAGGCGACGCCTTTAAAACCATGTACTGCAGGGTTTTTTTTGCAGAAGTTGTGTGTTTATCCATTCCAAATATGATAATTCTTTTGCATTCTTCCTTTAGCCATTGTGATGCCTACGGACCAGATACTTATGTAGCTCTGTTGATTATTTATGAATTGCATCTAGCATGCTTTTGATTAATCTAATTTTCTGCATTATTTATACCAGTGATTGTGCTTAACATTGCTTAACAATGTCAGTTGTTTTTTACTTAGTAATGTTGGTTGTACTTAGATGCACTGAACCTGTTGAGTACGATGACTTACCACATAAATGGCCTTTTTTGTATGATTTCCAGTTTTCCACATAAATGGCTCTATTTATCTTATTGTACCCCTTTTGCAAATCTTGACTGATATTGTTCCACCACAACGCGTTCATGCTAGGAATGGTTGATTTTATCAAATTTATCATGCTTTGCATCAGTTGCTACTGAACTATAGTGCCTATATCAGCCATTGTGATTGAAACAATATTTCGATGGGTCAAATTTCTTCAATGTGTTAGTCTATCTTAGTTTACCAGATTTTGGTGTAATGGTCAATGTTATGCAAGCTTTTGGCTTAGCCAACTTAAATAATTTTCTACGTAGATCCATATATGATAATCAAATATTGGGATGGCATATTTTGTTTTCCCTTACTTGATCCACATGTCTTTTTTTGGAATATGGATGTGTTTCATCAATGTTACATATTCTAATTGTTTTTTAGCTCACATTTCAACTAAATGCAGTTAAGTTGTTGGCTATCAGTAATGTAATTTTTATACTGTGTATTAACATTTTTCTATGGTTAAATGTCTCCAGATGTCACCGCTGCAATGCGCGGGAAATCATCTAGTTTCTAAATGGTTGCAGTCCTTTTTCCAGGGCCGTCAGTGAGTTTTTGACTGATACACTGTCATGATCAGTCTGATTTTGTACAAAAATGCTGAGGCCAATTATTGGTCGGATTGGGACAAACTCATAGCCTAAGACCTAGGGTTACATCGCAGGTTGCATTATTTATCTTTCGTAATTTCATTCATGAAACATCATCCGAAGCATTCTTACTGGTACGATTAGGGAAAGGCCAAGCTATGTAAAGGGACCACCAAGGTTATTGTGGATCCTGCGGTATGGCTACTACGTCATTACGTTCCTTTTCACGATTAGCCTGTCATGCTGCTCTTCAGGGCGCCTCACTGTAATAGCAGGCAACGGAAGTATTATTTTATTTCTTTTTATACAAGCATATGTGTGGATAGGAGGAAATAAGTTTAGGAAAATTGTACATACCCTAATACAAACTTGCCAATCGATGTCCAACATAGACTCATAAGAGAGTATTCACTTGCACTGAATTAGATGATACAACCTGACCTTATTATACCCTAATACTAATTTGCCAACATTTTCTGAAGATAACAACAATATGTTCTAGTCTTTCAATAGATAGAGATTGTACCGAACAAATATTACTTCAAGTAAGATAAATAGTTGTACAAATAAAAACTTACTTTTCTTTGGTTGGTTGGATGAAATATATAGCGTCCATTGAAGGCAATGGCTGCCTCCGTTTGTATAAATCTTCAACCACTGGAAGAGAACTGCCATTGCTTAGACTTGGTATTAGATGATAGAACGTGCATCTAATGGAAAGTTCGTGTACAGTGAATAATGACTCAAGAAACCACATTTTGACATAATATAAAGGTTTCAAGGTTCAAGCTCAAAAAATTTGAAATATATTGCCCATCCTTTCCCATTAGCTTCAGATTCTGGGTGAACTAGTTAGGTGCATGTACTTCAATATGGTAACAAAGCCAAAGAGGTCCCAAGTTCAGAACATAACATAGGCGCTACTAATAAAATAGCTGTGACCTACATCGATCCCAAATATAAGGCCTGAAGTACCCAAGATGTAAGTGGGGGGTGTTGAAATATGTTGCCCATACTTCCCCTACCTTCGAAGAAGCGACAAAATAAGAAATGTCTGCCTTTGCAAATAATAAATTGGCAGCAAAAAAAAAATCATATGCCAACTTACATGAAACTCCTTCTTCTGTAATATCTGCCATCTTACATGAGTATGACATTATCTTGACTGTGAACTTGTCCATGATAAGAACCTAGAAGACATCATAAATATTTATGTATACACTATACAGTAGTACACAGATTTATTAGGTTATTTTCTAGAGAATGTACAAAAACAATATGGGAAAACGATCCGATGTTATCAAGATCATTACCAAATGTCAACATATATCTGGTCTGATTCCTCAAAAAATAAGTTGAAATGCATCGGAGGTCCCCGAACTGTTAAGAAAGCAGCACCTATGTCCCTAAACTTTAAGAAAACTGGGGTGATTGAGGTGTATTTGCTTCTGCCCAGCAAGGAACTACGTGATTGGTTAAGAATTGTTGACTGTGATGCTGTGACAAACTGCATGACAACACTAGTGGCCTAGTGCCCAAGTTCAGGTGTTTCACATTCTATATGCAGTTATGCACAACAAGGATTGCGTTAAAAATATTGATCTGGATTATATAGCTATTACTGATGTTAGTTAATCTAGTGTGTCAGTAATAAGTGTCAAATTCAGTTTTCGTCAGTTTCGTCGGTTAGTTCAGTTTCGTCAGTTAGTTGAGTTAGTTGTTCCGTCAGCTATTTGCTAGGAACAGATAGGATAGGAGTTGGTCATAGTTTTGATCCGATCCTAGCGTTGTAAGCTCGTGTGCTCGGTCGTGGGATGGCACGATCAATGTGGGCAACGTGTGAGCAGGCACGATCGTTGTTTTGCTGAATAAAAGGAAGAAGGAAACAGAAAAGTTGTAGGCATTACACAGCAACAAACTCACTGTCATTGTCTCCTCTCTGTTCGTGCATTAGTTCGTAAGTGTGATCGAGAGAGAAGAAAGGCTACAAGTGGTATCAGAGCCTGCCGATCATGGTAGGATCCAAGACGCCTCCGCCAAGGAGGGATGCGTCGGCGGGGAAGAAGCCCACGGATACGGCGTCCGGGTCGGGATCAAAGTCTCTGAGGCGCACCTCTCTCTCACCGGTTCGCCGTGCTCGCGGGCAGCACCATGGGCGCAAGCTGGCGCTGAGGGAGAGGGTGGTGCGCGATGTCACCGGCGGCTCGCAGTGGCCGACGCTGACGTGCACCAACTACGCGGATTGGGCCGTGCTCATGCGCGTCCAGCTGCAAGTCCACGGGCTGTGGGAAGCCGTGAACGAAGGGGACTGCGACGAGCACGACGATCGTGCCGCTCTGTCGGCTCTACTCCGAGTCGTGCCGCTCTGTCGGCTCTACTCCGAGTCGTGCCGCCAGAGCTGGTGCGCGTCCTCGCCGCCAAGGACAACACCAAAGCGGCATGGGACACGATCAAGACGCTGCGCGTCGGAGCGGAACGCGTGCGCGACGCCAAGGCGCAGACGCGTCGCCGCAACTACGATCGCCTCGCGTTCAAGGACGGAGAGACGGTGGAGACCTTCGCGCTGCGCCTCTCCACGATCCTTAGTGATCTGGAGATGCTCGGCGACCCGGAGGACGAGCCCAAAGGCCATGAGGAAGTTCCTGCGCGTCCTCCCACGTAAGTACCGTCAGATGGCATCGTCAATTGAATCTTTGCTAGATATCAAGACGATGTCGATCGAGGAGCTTAGCGGGCGGCTGCTCGTGGTGGAGGAGAACGAAGCCGTGGACGGAGAGGATGACTCCGGCAAGCTGCTCCTCACGGAGGAGTGGCGCGCACGGCGCTCACGGTGGGAACAGCAGCGGCTCGGGCGGTGATCACCGTCAAGCCAGGAACCGCGGCAAGGACCGCGACGACAAGCGATCTGCCGGGGAGGGCTCCAACGCCTCCGGCGGGTCCAAGAAGGACGACACCTGCCGCTACTACAGCAAGAAGGGACACTAGGCCCGTGAGTGTCGCCAAAAGAAGAGGGAGGAGGCGCACCTGGCCAAGATCAACGACGACGCCGATCCTGCGATGCTGCTCACTGAAGTCGAGCTCGACACCGCGTCGCCAGCTGCTGCATCCTCCAAGGCTGAGCAAGCTGGTGCCTCCATCACGGCTGCACCACCTGCGCTGACCGCGCCGTTGCCCGCGCCGGAGCGGGCGCTCATCTTCCTCAACGAGAACGCCAAGATCGTCCCAGGTCCGGACGTCGACCCGCTCGACTCCGACACAGGGGCGTCGAATCACATGACAGGAGATCGAGCGGCATTCGCGGAGCTCGACGAGGCGGTGCGCGGCAGCGTGCGCTTCGGCGACGGCTCCGTGGTGCAGATCATGGGGCGCGGCACCATCTGCTTCAGCATTGATGGAGGACCACAGCGCGCCTTCAGGGACGTGTACTACATCCCCAAGCTCCGGAGTAGCGAGCACGCCTACGACATCAGGATCAGGCGTGGAGTGCTGACGATCCATGACAGGCGCGGCCAGCTTGTCATCAAGGTAAAAAAGCGCGCCAAATCGTCTGTACAAGCTCACCATCCGCCCTGTGGAGCGGGTGTGCCTCGCCGTGCGCCATGACACGACGCCGTGGCGCTGACATGGACGCTTGGGACACCTCCACTTCGAGGCGCTGCAGAGGATGGCGCGGGAGGGCCTGGTGCGCGGCTTGCCCAGCATCGAGCACGCCGGCGAACTCTATGAGGCGTGCCTGGCCAGGAAGCAGCGTCGAGCACCTTTCCCCCAGCAGGCCAAGTTCAGGGCGGAGGAGCCGCTTGAGCTCGTGCACGCTGACCTGGCGGCGATCACGCCGCCAACTCCAGGAGGTCGCCGTTACTTCCTCTTGCTCGTCGACGACTACAGCCGCTATATGTGGCTTGTGCTGCTGTCGACGAAGGACGAGGCCGCCACGGCACTCAAACGCTTCAAGGCTGAGGCACAGACGGAGGCACGCCGCCCGCTGCGCACGGACCGCGGCGGTGAGTTCACCTCCAGCGCGCTCGCCGCGCACTTCGCCGACACTGGCATCAGGCGCCATCGGCGCCGTACTCGCCGCAGCAGAACGGCGTCGTGGAGCGACGCAACCAGGCCGTGGTTGGCATGGCAAGGAGCATGACGAAGGCGAAGAAGCTTCCAAGCTTTCTGTGGGGAGAAGCAGTAACCACGGCGGTTTACCTACTGAACCGATCCTTCACCCGCACCGTCGACGGCAAGACGCCGTACGAGGCGTGGCACGGGAGGAAGCCCTCCGTCGAGCATCTCCGCGTCTTCGGCTGCATCGCGCACGTCAAGTCTACGCGCCCCTTCCTCCGCAAGCTCGACGACCGCAGCACCCCGATGGTGTTCATCGGGTACGAGCACGGGATGAAGGCGTAAAGGGTCTACGACCCAACCATGCGCCGTGTCCATGTGTCTCGCGACATCGCCTTCGACGAAACGGCGAGCTGGCCTTGGGAGGAGGACGAGGAAGCAGCTGTTGTCGATGGGGGCGAGTTCGCGGTCGAGTTCATCACCACGCCCGCACCACCCGCCAAGCCTCTGGTGGAGCCAGAGGTAGAAGAAGCTGATGCGGCGAGCCCTACTGTCTCGCAGGGAGCAGCCACGCCGATCCAGCCCGCAACCACGGCGCCGCCCGTGGAGTTCGCCACGCCTCCATCAGCCCTAGATCCGGAGCTGCTTGATGAACTCGATGAGGGCGAGGAGCACCGCTACCGGCGGATCTCCAACATCCTGGGCGCCGACGCAACGCTGCCAGAACGAGCGGAGCGGGTGCTGCTCACCACGGCGAAGGAACCCAGGAGCGTGGCCGAGGCGCTCCGCGACGCAAGCTGGAGCAGAGCAATGGAGGAGATGGCCTCCATCGTGGAGAACTCCACTTGGTCTCTGGTGGACCTCCCACCGGGCCAGAAGCCCATTGGGCTGAAGTGGGTTTACAAGGTTAAAAGGGACGAGAAGGGGAGCATCATCAGGTACAAGGCCCACCTCGTCGCCAAGGGCTACGTGCAGCGAGGGGGAGTTGACTTCGAGGAAGTCTTTGCCCCCGTCGCTCGGCTCAATTTCGTCCGGCTCCTCCTCGCCGTCGCCGCGCAGGAGGCCTGGGCGGTGCACCACCTCGACGTCAAGTCCGCCTTCCTCAACGGCGAGCTCGAGGAGGAGGTGTACGTGGCGCAGCCCCCTGGATTCGTCAAGGCCGGATCGGAGCTGCGCCTCCACAAGGCGCTGTACGGGCTCCGCCGGGCTCCAAGGGCATGGAATTCGAAGCTGGACAGCAACCTCATCGCGCTCGGCTTCGCCAAGTGCCCTTCCGAGCACGCAATGTACACACGCGGCAAGGGCACGGAGCGGCTCCTGCTCGGGGTCTACGTGGACGATCTGATCGTCACCGGCGCCTCCGCCACGGCGATTGGCGAGTTCAAGAAGGAGATGATGGGGCTCTTCCGGATGAGCGACCTGGGGCTGTTGTCCTACTACCTCGGCATCGAGGTCATACAGCAGCCTGGGCGCATCAAGGTGGGGCGGTCTACCTATGCAGACAAGCTGCTCGACAAAATGGGCATGGCTAGCTGCAACGCCACCGCCACGCCCATGGAGTATCGGGCCGAAGCTGAGCAAGAAGGGAAGCGGAGCGCCGGTGGATCCATCCCTCTACCGCAGCATCGTCGGTGGGCTCCGCTACCTCGTCCACACACGCCTCGACATCTACTACGCCGTCGGCTACCTCAGCATATACATGGAGGCGCCCACGAGCGAGCACAGTAAAGCACTTGTTGCGCTACATTGCTGGGACGAAGGACTATGGGTGCACGTATGCACGCCAGGACACGAAGGCCAGGCTCGTTGGGTACAGCGATGCAGACTGGGCCGGCGACGTCGACGATCGGAAGAGCACGAGCGGAGTCCTGTACTTCCTCGGCAGCAGCCCTATCTCCTGGCAGTCAGCGAAGCAGAAGATCGTCGCACTCTCCTCATGCGAGGCAGCAGTACGTCGCTGCACCGCTCGCCGCATGCCAGGGGATCTGGCTCAGGCGGCTCCATGATGAGCTGCTTGGTCGCAAGCATGGCGCGGTGGAGCTCCACGTCGACAACAAGTCAGCCATAACTCTGATGAAGAATCCGGTCTTCCACGACCGAAGCAAGCACATCGAAATCAGGTATCACTTCATCCGTCAGTGTGTCAGACAACAAGGACATCGACGTCCAGTTCATGCGTACTGCGGATCAGCTCTCTAACATCATGACGAAGGCACTTGGTCGTGTGCAATTCCAGGAGTTGTGCCGTCGAATTGGCATCGTTAAGGTGAAGACACATAGATTAGGAGGAGTTTGTTAGTTAATCTAGTGTGTCAGTAATAAGTGTCAAATTCAGTTTTCGTCAGTTAGTTCAGTTTCGTCAGTTAGTTCAGTTAGTTGTTCCGTCAGCTATTTGCTAGGAACAGATAGGATAGGAGTTGGTCATAGTTTTGATCCGATCCTTGCGTTGTAAGCTCGTGTGCTCGGTCGTGGGATGGCACGATCAATGTGGGCAATGTGTCAGCAGGCACGATCGTTGTTTTGCTGAATAAAAGGAAGAAGGAAACAGAAAAGTTGTAGGCATTACATTACACACCAACAAACTCACTGTCATTGTCTCCTCTCTGTTCGTGCACTAGTTCGTGAGTGTGATCGAGAGAGAAGAAAGGCTACACTGACACTCCACAGCTTCCCAAAGTTATTACCCCTCGAAAGTGAAAACAATCGGAGGGGGCAAAGAGGCAAAGTGCTAGGATGCACAATGTGATGCAATTTCGTGATGGATATTATGCTATTTCTTAAGAATTATTGTTGTCATTAACCAATGAGATTGCTTCTGTCAAATTTGACTTGTTATGCCTTGCAAAATCCTGTAACAAATTATTTCTCTCCGTTGCATCCAAATTTGACTCATTGTTCTCCGCATACACAGTTAATTTCACTAAAGCAATGAGCTAGTTTCAAGCGAAAGCAATCTCTTACAACTTGGCAGCTGGGATCTGGACAAAAAACTATGAGGGGCCAAATGCAGGTAGGAAGCCATTTGAGGCCTTATACAGATTGAAGGGGTAATTTGTAAAAGGCCCCACTGATCCTGGCAGGAATAAATGCCGCCAAAGACTCTGGTCCGACATGGCACCAGTCAGATGCGAAAAGAACCTAAGATAATCGTTTGATGAATTATCAGGACGAAAGTGTTAAGTTTTAAAGTTTAGGGCCAAGTGTTACTTTCTGAATAGTTCGAGCACGTCCGATGTATTTCACTAAAAAAACATATATCTAGTCTCTAAACTTTTTATATAGGTTCCATACAAAAAAAAAACTTATTATATAGGTGCATATATGCATTGCATCAACATATATAATGTATTTAGCACATGTGAACAATTGTATTGGAATATGATTTTGGTGCCAATAGGTGTCCATGCCCTGTTTGTCCCAGTACGAAATGACAGAATAGTGAATGTTGCACTTGCCTACCTGCCAATTATCAATGTCAAATGATAAGCAGCACATGTACTGCATATGAATAGTGGACGATGCAGTTCATTAGCATTTAGGTGTATGTAACTTTAGATATACACTACATGTAAAATTTGTATAGCTTCCCGTACTCATCAGAGTATGTTCCTCGTTATTTGTATTTCTCGTGGCCTTTGAATTTTTAGCAGATCTGGCTAAACCTAGTTAGGTTGATGTTGAAGAAATCATTAATAAATTGAGAGCGGTACCTATAGTTTTCCTATTTGAATCGCTATGAGAAACTAAATTTCAAATGGCTCAATTATACCTAAAGCCATCCATTTGAAGTAATTGCCAAAGGTTTAAGCATAACAAGCAAATAACATTGAAACATTTCCATTAAAATAATTATCATAACAGTGATACAAAAATATAATGAACAGTAAACAGTAATAAGTGTAGTTACTAAAATATCAGGAAAAAACTCAGGGATAAATACTTGATAGAGCAGGAAACCATAGAAAAGATAGATTAACATGTACAATGGAAAATGATACCTTCCATGCTGATTTTGAATCCTTCCTAGTCGACCTGAGCATTTCAAATAACAAACCTGCATAATCACAAAACTAAACCATTTGAATGAATATAATAGACCACAGCACCAGGTTCTAAAGGTGCACCTACAAATGCAAAACCAGGAATAGAAATAACAAAGAATAAATGATGTTTTGAGCAATAGTGATCAGAATTCGGGGGATATATACATAAACTGAAGTGGTGGTCGTTGACAGGAAAATTGCAGGTTCCCACTATCCAAAATTGAGAGGAAGTTTCCTTTGTGGCCACCTCAACAATGCATGACCGTTTCAACACAATATGGAAAACAACAAGATCTGTGTACTAAACATCAAGCTTAGTAGACATTTAGGATTCGCTATCATAACCATCTCTCTTAGACGGACAACTGAAGCAGAGAGGAAGTGAGAAGAGAATAGCAAAGGAAGAGTCAGGCAACAAGAAAAGAGGGAAGCAGCAAAAAGAAGCAGATCCGGGCAGCTGACAAGTAAAGGCGAGGGTGAACATGAAATCAAGCGTTAGGGTAGAGACAATGGGCTGGCCATGTAGCCCACACCTAGGCACAACTGTCCACCATCCACCTCATCTGCATGGCAGATATATTCCCAAGGCCTGCCTAATCAGTGGTAAAGGGATTAGCGCCTCAGTGCACATTGTTGTACAAGAGGGGTGGGGTGAGTGTATGGGTTTCCAAATGACACACCCAAGGCCACAAGTCTCAACATACTCCCTCCTCTCCGCCGCAACCGAAGGGCCGCGTCAGTGGGAACCAAGCAGGAACGGTGATCTTCTCTGCTAACAGCAGTTCCTCCTGCCCCCACCAGAATCATGGGTTATCATTCCCTGCATGTAACACTAACGCTCTTATGCAGAATGCTCAATTTTACCTCCTCCACCAGCGCCCCACCCCCTTTCTGCAATCCACGAGTTCCTTGCTAGTACATACATATATTCAATTTGGAAATTCGTGGTAAAATGGCAGAAACAATCATAATGTGTAGTGATATGTAAGCACGCTGTAGAATATTCCACTTGTAGCCTGGGGTCCTGGTTAAAACCAGCCTTCTTTGCAAAAAGATGAAAGGAAAGGCTGCCTATCCATACCCCATAATGAGTCTTTTGGCATAGGGTGCGGCCTATATTAGTGCTACCATTTCTGACTAACTCTTAGTAAATTTTATCATCGTTATACATAAACATATCAAAAGGTTAGGCTACAACTGGAAAAGGAAGGGTTAAGCTTAACGAATTGCCATAGCTCCTGGCCCTTGAGTTTTTTTGGGAATAGAAAGGCGCAACTGCCAGATTGTCAAGTTCGTTCGCTTGCCACATACCATCAGACATGATCTCCGTACATTAGAGAAGCACAGTCATAGTCAAGTCAAAATATAACGAGCTCAGAAATCACAACGAAACCTATGGCTACCCAACTGCCTAGTGCAACAACTTAATCACTCAGTTCAACATCAATTCCGCACTGAAGACCTAAAGTAAAAGCCAACAACCATGCACAGTCCTCTGCTCCGATATGAGCCCGAAACAACAAGCTTGCACGACCATGCCGATTTTCTCGAATCCCACAAGCAGTTCACCAGATCCAGCAGTACAGCCGTAACAGTAACAGCAAGCAAGCAAATCTAAAGCAAAAGTGGGAGGGGAAAAGCGGAAAGGGGTGGTTACGGTCCCGCGTGATCTGGCGGAAGCTCCGGTGGTCGCCGCCCTGCGACGAGGAGTCCGAATCCAGCGACATGGCGCCGGGAGGATCTCACCAAGTCCCTCCGTTGACGCTGCCTCTATTGGTGATCGTAGGTAGAGACAACCGTCGGGTTTAACTTGTTGGAGTAGGCCGCGATCGGAGGTAGAAGCAGAAAGAGGGATGTGGGGGAACGTGCAGCGACCTCGTGCGAGAGGAAGAAGAAATGGGGAGTAGGAGTAGGAGTCTCCCGAGACGAAGAGGTCGTCGGCCGCCACCAGCCCGGAAATTACCAGACTACCCAACGTTGCATTTGACCCAGTACAGCGCTTGGTTGGGTCGATTTAGACAAATTTAACCCTTTTTCAAAACTTCAGCACAATTTAACCTTGTTTTGAAAATTTCAAAATCTAACCCTTTTTTTCTAGCGCCATTCACAGGGGACCTGTGAGGACCCAACGGCCACATGAAGCAGTCCAAGTGATATCTTAGCTTAAGTAATACTCCCTCCATTTCTTTCTATAGTGCCTATTGTTTTTTGGCATGGAAATTAGCGCGAGCCATTTTTTCACACAAAACCCCCTAGCGATATCACAGACAAAATAGGAAACTGAAAACAGATCTCAGAAATACATGACCAGATCGGTTTCCAGATTTTCTGGACTTGACCTGATCGGTGGAAGGGGTTCTTTGTAAAAAAAACATAGCTTAACTCTTATATTATGAAACAAATACGAAAAAACAATAGGCATTATAGGAAGGAACGGAGGGAGTAGTATGAGTTAATTAATGAATTGTTATTATTATTGTAATGAAGTAGGAAAAGTGCTTGTGCGTTGCATCGGGAGAAGACCAGATGTAGAAGTTATTTTTTGTTAAATATTTGTAGCCATAAAAATTAATTACTGGAAATTCCATCACTCATCTGCGAAAAATATATTAATACTGGGTAGTAGTTTTCCTCATGGTTTGTATTTATGTTATAGTAAAAGTAAGAGCATGTCATGTCTTACTTAATGGATCCATTACTTGGTTGTCAAGGTTATACTACTTACAATATATAAGTTGTTCTAGCGAACTTAGGAAGCAAGGGTTCAGTCAACTACTACTGACACTAGGTAAATGCCCGTGCGTTGCCACGGTCTCTCTAATTTATTTTCTCATCACATATATAAATATGATGCATGTGCGTTGCCACGACGAAGGGATGGAAACATATGGGTCATGTTTTTGCTGCATGGATCCTTTGGGTAGTGCAGAATGAAATTATTGTAATGATCTTCAACGAGGTGAACACCTCAAAATTCACCAAATTGTCCGGTGTATAGTCTTGCAAGTCACTATTTTCTGGCTCACTTTGTCCTAACCATCGTCAACATTCCCGCGTGTCATCTTTTTCTCTCTCGCTGCTTTTTAGCCAACGTCAAACATGTCCCGGTCATTGTCGGAAGTTGCACGTTGTCTTTTTTCATTCAAAAAATAATTGTGGCATACACATATGAGTTATTACTGGAAGCTTGAACAACATATTACCATTGGAATTATAATGTTTCTTATTGGACTCATCATTTTAAATATTGCGAAGACAAATATCGAGAGGACTCAAGATCGAGATAATAATCCATTAAAACTCAATGGTATATTTTTTTCACAAGGATCCATATAGTAAAATGTTTAGTATGTGGTCAGTGCCATATAAATTTCTTACCGTGCAGGAAAGCCGACCATACATACTCGTTGCATAGATGTGCAAATTTTCTGAATGATACAGAGAATAAATGTATAGACACACATCTAAAGGTATAATTGATGCCCCCCATAGGGGGTCTCACAGCGATTCTCGATTCTGGGCAGTCGGATCTCTCCATCTATGCATCTTAGCCGTCCATTTTTCACCGCGGCCATATAAAAGGAGTGCCCCACACTGAGAAACCCTAGCCGCCTCACGTCTCTCCCCCAGTCCTGCCTCTCTCACCCTCCCCCAATCCCATTGCTCTCTCTTCCTCCTCCTTGACCGCCTCTCCTCCTTCCCCATGGAGAATACCCTGGCCTCCCCTCTGCACTCCCCCAATCCTATGTGTCACATCCCTTTCTCTCCCCCAATAGCCACGTTCCTCTCTCCCCAATCCCCCAATCCCCTCAAGATCCACTCCATTTGCTGGTTTTCTCCATGGCTGGAGTGGTGGGAGGTGAAGGGAAGTAGGGCAGCATGGCTGAGGAGGTGGAGATCAACATCTATCTCCCTTTATTCCCTGCCATGGCCTAGCTCGTCCTTCCCCACATCAAGAGGAGTTTCTACTGGAAGAAGAGGAATAAGAGGTGGCAAGAAGAGGAGAAAGAGGAGAAGAAGGAAGAAAAGAAGATCCTCACCTTTCCTCTCCTATCCCACTTGATCCAGATCTAAGGGTGAGCTTTCTTACCATCCATGATCCTCTTAGATTCTGCAAATGGTGATTCTTATGTTCTTATGGCAGGGCAAAAGCTAGATCAAGTGGAAACTAAAGGAAACATTTTTGCATTCCCGTTTCTGGAAATACAGGTTCAAAGATCGCCAGTTTAGAGTACCCAGTTGGCAAAATCAGAGGAAACTTAGTTGGAGTGTTTCATAGTACTCGCTCCTGCGGCCGTTTTGAGTGGTCATTCACTCCATTTGGTCCAGCGGTTTAGCTGCAGCGATGAAAACAAGTTGCTGATCTGTTTTTGCAAAAAACGGTATTTTACCATGATTTTGTTCATAGTTTTTCATGCTGGTATTGAGTTAGTATTTATTACATGGTTTTGTTCAGATTTTACATAATGGTTTACATCAGGGTTTAGCTAATACACCATCATGGTACATATTCTTGTATAAACAGTAGAATGAGCTCTATTGGACTTATTATTTTGAGTTAACTTTTACGGTATTGTTACCAGGTAGAGGTGCTACAACATCGGTTAATTCAACACTTGAGCTCGATGTGTTTCCTTGGTGTTGTCTGCTATTAATTGGGCCACTTATATGTAGCACGTTTATTTCAAACATTCATGTACTGTTTATTTGCATTTCTCTAATGGCCTAATGTATTTCGTCGCCGACAGAGAGTCATTACCATCTTGTCACCTAGAAATGACGGTGCTAACTTTTTAAGATTATTTTTAATATAGGCTGATATGAAAGTGGAATTGCTGGATAAATGGTACTAAGCTCTTGTTTGGACTCAATGCATATACAAAAGGGGCTTGCTGCATAGTGGTTCTACAGCGCACCTCGGTTAATAGGTAGGTTTTCGTAGAATTTATTAGCATGTTTTCTAATCTTTTTGTGGAATGGTCTGTGGAAAAGTCGGCTTTACAGTAGTCTTGTTCTTGAGTAATATTTGAGATGGCATAATTTGTAGTAGCATACAAACCAACGGTAGGGACACATGCTCTTTCTGTACTTAATCAGTAAATAAAATTTACATCCGAGATAAAAAAAACAAGTTTATAGCTACCCTCTTTTCGACGCTAAAGTATGGAAATTATTATTATTGTAAGCACTTGCCAAGGAGGGGTGATGCCCAATAATTTATCTTGAAGCACTAATCTTATTATTTTTATTAAGCTTATGTTGCTGAAAATTGTGGTGGAACCATGAGGTAGGGGACATGTATGCCTCGATGGACACCTTAGTGACACTATTTAGGTTCCAGTAGTCTTGACAACTGATTTTTTATTTGCCTTTGTGTTGCTATTACTTAGTTCTATCAACTTAATAGACCCTACGTTGGGAGCTATAAGATTATTTTGATTGGATCATACTTGTTTAAGTCAAGCATTCAGCGATTAGTTTTTGTTTCCTAAAATATGGTATTTTAATTTTCCAGAAAAACATTGGTGCATGGAATGTATGACTCTACAATTTAATTCTGCTATTTAATATTTCAAATGAAATGCGGTTTTCATAATTATTTGTGTATGAATATTGAATATGTAGAGTTGAGAGGATCTCGATGGCCTTATGTAAGTTTTGGGGCCAATCTACTGTTGTGGCTAACTGTAGTCTAATTAGATTGCCATTTAAGGTCAGTTAGTTCGATGGACACCATGCCTTGCTACGTAGCTGATATCATTTGATTAAATTATTGCTGGTCATAGTTACATGTTTCCTGTTGCGTAACCAGTATCGTTTGACTAACTGGTATCGAGCTGCTATTTCATTACATAAGAGAATTGAAATGTCTGATATAATTGTAATTTCTCTATGACTATTCATTATTTACATGGCTATAGTGGGTTAAATGAATTGCATAGCGATTTGAATTGCACACAATTTGTTCTTGATTTCAATGAAAGGTGCAAGCTGTAGCTTATGCAGTTCTCTGTTTTTTTTTTTTTTTTGAACTTGTGATGACCCTTTATGGAATCTATGCTCATGATAGTTCTACGTGGCCAGTTTCCTATTATTTATTAATCTTCAGCCCAAGGTCAGGATTCGTCTCTCCTTCTTTTCCCACCAGAATCAACTTAAGGGTGATGTAAGGTATTTTGTAGAAAGAAATTTATTTCTGTTATGTGGAGACTAAATTTTATATTGATATCCTCACTCGCACAGGTTATCAAAAGTAAATAAGAAATTTCCATTATCTCGGAGTACATTATTAAATGGCAGCTTCTTAAAATCATTGTAAGTGTTGATATATCATTTCGGTAGTAGATGATTTAATAATTACTTCTATTTGATTATTTTGGTCTTTGTGAGATTTCCAAGTTATACTACTACATCATCCTGGCATTACTTCTATTTGATGCCAACCACAAAATCTTTTACCAGGTATCATTGGGGGGCGTTTAAGAGATTTGAAGGTTACTCTCATCTTACCGGTTGTGTGTTCTTTTGTGATTAATGGGGGGCATGCAAAATAAGTGACATACAAGAAATTGATGTTTCATTTGTACATTTTCAGTTAATGATTGATGCTGCTGGAAACATGAAAATATCAGTCTTTTTTCCTTGCTTGTGGTGCATTCGAAAAACTTCGGCGGTGGAAAACTTCAAAGCTCGAAGATCAGTCAACCATTGCAAGGTATGGCAGGAGACGCCGCGTAGCCTACGCCCTTGTCTGTTGTACGGGTCACCACCTTCTTATGCCTCTGGTTTCATTTGTCTTATTTTTGTATTATTCCATGTTTTACAACGGGATCAGCTAGAAGCTTTTGTTCAATTTTTTATAACGAGATCAGCTAGAAGCCCCTAGAAACTCCTTTTTTTCTTGTGTCTTTTGTATCCTTTTCTATCTTATGGTCATCTGAAATTGCCAGATGCTCCTAAATTCTAGCTCTTCTATAAAAAGCTTTGGTAATCGTGCTCCATATAAGTTTCACCTACTAGAGATATTTTCATTGAGAGAGGATCACATTTAATGTATTCATTTTCAAATGTTGGGTTCACAAGTTGAACATACTTACAGGACAGCTAATTCTTTAATCGCATTGCACCTGTATTATATACCATTAATCAGTCAGTTCTACTAATACTTAGTTTTCTCATTTTTGAATTCTTATGTAAGGTGAAGATACTCATGAATGTAACATTCCATTGGTGTATTTGCAATCTTTATGGTCTTGGCAGTGCCCACTTTTTATTGTGTAATTTGGTCCCATGGAGCTTAGCTGTATTTGTCGCATCCACAGGTAACGATCTCCTTCCTGTTTCTCCCTCTCTTTCTCTCATACCTAGAAGAATCTCTGATCTATATTTTGTGTATATGATTCCTCGGATCCAATTGATTTTGTTAGGGTCTATTATGTCGCTGAAAATGAAGGTGGTGAAGTTAGGATGGTCTTCTTCAATGCACCATATACTGATAAGAACAGACATGAGCGCAATGCATAGGTGATTTTGTGTTCGCGCATTCTCTGCTTTAGAAAGCATTCATCTTCTTTATATCGATTCATGTTGTTTCCATAGGTTTCACATTTGCTATGTAGAAGCTGATGATAGTGGTGATATTGAGTTTGTATTTTTGATAGAGTGGACAAAGAGATTATTGGGAGGCCACTCATGCGCGGAAGAAATCATTTAGGCTACACACACAGATTAGTCGACTCCGTTGGAGCTTGGTATAATTGTGTTGTGGAAATACCGTTTTGCTATCTCTACGATAACCAAGAGCTTGGAGCCAGGGTGGCTGGTTCTATGGAACAGTCGTATAACTTATCAAGTCCATAAGATCGATCCATAGCACGGAAATTAGCCTGGCTTGGCATTAGCTTCATCCAGCAAGTCTGCTGACAGCGGGTTAAATTTCAGTGGCGAAGCTTTTAGTTGATGCAGCTATCCTTAGTGGTGCACTGGTGCCTCTTCTCCAAGCACTGATGTTGAGCTCTCTGATGCTTCAGCCTGTAAGGACATTCCTGTGCATTACCTTTCCTTTTCCTCTCTTTAGTACCTTTGCCCTTAATTCAGTATAACGGCTGGGAGGTGCCCAGACCGTCGAAGGGCAAGCAATGGACCAGGAGGATCGAGGCGAGGAACGAGGCTGGCGCCGCTGGCTGGGGCGCGCCGGCGACGGAGATGAGGGGCTTGTGCTTCCGCTGCTTCTTGCCAGGGCACCGCAAGTGGGAGTGCACCAACGCGGAGGTCTGTATGCGGTGTTGGCAAAAAGGGCATCCATAGGGTACAACCATGGGAATGATCAATACCAATCACAATTGAAAAGAAATTTCACTGCCATGTTGGTGACATTCTCTGGTAGAGGTTTTACCAAAACAAATGCTTTGAGTTTCATCAGTTTTGTTGTGGGTAATTATGATTCAGTGGTTTGAAGTGTTAAGGAATGGACATCACATTCTTTGCATGTCTGCAATTTGGTCCAATTTGTGGCACCAACAGTGGCTACTTCACATTGTGTACAGGGTTGTAGGCTGCAGGTGATCAATTGATTCTGTTTTCTTGAGATATTGATTTTTTCCTTTGAGGTTTCTGTTCTGTTTGTGTTAGTGCAGAATTGTAAGTTAGAAAAAGCTATCCGCAGCTGCACTGAGTATACTTTTTGGCTTGATTTTGCTTGCTTCAGTAGTGACGCACTTAATGGCAAACACTCTCGTGCATCTAAATGTGCACTATAATGTTTGGTTGAATATAATACAGTAGAGTTGTGGGTTGGCCTTGTTTATGCTACTAGATTACTTAATTAGTTGTACTTGTCCTGGCTTCTACCATTTAACATGGCTTCCCTATTCTCATACTCGGTTTTAGTTCATTTTATTTTTTGCTGACAAGAGCTCAGAAAAAAGATTGAGGTCATTCCTGATGTAATTTATGCACTATTGGACCTTAAATCATACATTCATTTTCTATGATGGAATACAAGGGAATATCACTTCATAGCTAATGAATGTACCACTTTACCTGGCTGCTTGCTACTGAAGTTTATGTGCGTTAACTTCAGAAGTTAGCTATGTATAAAGCAATGAATGTGATGTTGGTCCAAAGACCTCTAATTTATGTTCATTTTTTGGCAGGTTACTTCCTCTTGTACCTTCTGAGTATGTGTGGTCTAATGATTTAGTTCTCTATTATTTCAGGGACCACTCGCTGGCGAATGCACTGATGATACATTATGTCCAGGTTCATGATGGAATTTACGCCTTTCACTTGCTGTTAAATGCCTCAAAGTAATTAAATAAAGACAGTGAGTGATCTGGTCGTGATTTTAAATGTCACGACGTTGTTCATATCTTTAGACTCTGAAATATTTCAGGTGGCTAGCTGGGGAGCTTACTTGTTAAGGAGAAACGTTTTGTCCATGTCATTTGCGCCAAGAGATTCACACGAAGCACAAGTACAGTTCGCTCTAGAGAGAGGTTTCCCAGCTGTTGTTGGTGTTCTTGGCACAATTAAGCTCCCTTATCCTTCAGGAGCATTTGATATGGCCCATTTTTGGAGGTGTTTGATTCCATGGAGAGTAAATGGTGAGCCTAATCATCTATCCTTTTATACTGTTTATCATATCTGAGTGTTTTGGTACATTTTGTAACTATGTATAATACTCTTGTTGTCTTGTGCCATTTTCATGCAACTCCTTTTCTACTTCTTATAATTGTTTTTCATATTTGCTGGTATCCAGATGGACTCTACATGATGGAAGTCGATAGGGTTCTAAGACCTGGTGGATACTGGGTGCTGTCAGGTCCTCCAATTAACTGGAAGGTGAACTAGAAGGGTTGCCAGCGCACAAAGAAGGATCTTGAAGCAAAGCAGAACAAGATCGAAGAAATTGTTGAGTTGTTATGTTGGGAAAAAGTCTCGGAGAAGGGTGAGACTGCGATATGGAGGAAAAGGGTAAATACCGAGTCATGTACTTCTAGGCATGAAGAATCCACTTTGCAGATGTGTGAATCAACAAATGCAGATGATGTCTGGTTTGTCTGTAGTTTTTTACAAGCTATTGAAAAGATTTGCTCACTTTTGCTTGATATACTTTAGCAAGATTCAGATTATATATATTATGATAGTCTAACTCAATAGGTATAGTGTTCAGTTAATGCATTTTTTTAGCTTTGCCTGCTTACATGTCTTGATGAATCAAGGAAAAAAAGCAGTATAATTTATATAGAATATTGTTTACTAACTCCTGCAACACCAGGTACAAGAAGATGAAGGCATGTGTTCCGCCTCTTCCTGATGTATAAAATCCCAGTGAAGTTCTGGAGGATCAATCAAGCCCTTCCCAAGCAGGCTCAATGCAATTCCCCCAATAATTGCTAATGGCTTAATTCCAGGGGTTTCATCTCAGGCCTATGAAAAAGACAACAAAATGTGGAAGAAACATGTGAAGGCTTATATCAGCGTGAACAAGTATCTCCTTGCTGGTAGGTACAGAAACATCATGGACATGAACGCATGTTTTGGGGGGTTCGTTGGAGCGATCAAGTCCCAAAAATCTTGGGTGATGAATGTGGTGCACAATGTTGTAAATGGCATTTGATTACACAGTGTCCCAAAAATCTATTTTATTCATCAAACGTATGTAGTCAAATCCACTGCGTCAATCTTCTCTCCCTTTCTTTCAGGGCCTGTAGCACCACGGGATTATCTCCATGAATCACTCCCAAGATTTTCACTAAAGGTGATTTTCCTTTTGTGTTATTCTGCTCAAATTCCAGAAAGGAAATTAGCTGTTGGTATTGTTTCCTATGTTGAAGTTGGTTGTAGCTGTTGAATAGCTGGTGCATGAGAAGTTTCACATGGGTAAGTTCCTCCTTCATGCATTTATACAAGTTATTGTAAAAGAAATTTGTATGCACTTGTTTTGTATAGAGCTGAGTTATATTATAATATGAGAAGTATGGTGACCATGACTAAACCAGATTTGACTACACACGTTTGATCAAGAAAACAGATTCTCTTAGCAATGCCTTGTTTGTTGTTTCATTAGTAGAATCTTCTCCTATCCTAATCAAATAAATGACGAGAGTTGCTATAGCAGGCTATGCTGTTTGTAAAGGGCATTTGATAATAAACATCGCTTCTACTTTTTCCTATATTATGCTCATAGAGTCATATTTCTATGGAAGTTTGAGTTCCCTAGCTATCTAAGAATTTTTCAGTAATACTAAGACATCTATATGTATAAGAGTTCTTTGTACTAGCTGGTTTGCAAGATTAATATTTCAGTGGCGTCATACCTTATCATTGTCTCTGTTATAGTTCTGATTGAACGTGGATCGAGTGATCATCACTGCTGTATTGACGAGTCCGACAATTTTTTAGCACATTATGCCTTTAAGTCTGTTTATAATGCATAAAATTGTTTTTCTACCTTGTTATCTCAGGAAACATTGGCTGCATCATGCGAGGCCTCTTTTCCAACATTATTAATACATTAGGCATGTGTGTTTTCTTTGAAGGTGAAATAAATATTACCTTTTCATGCTTTACAGAAAGCTATTTTATTTTGGTAGTAAGGAAATCAGGCTCATGATAATCATTTTTGTTCTTCTTTTGCAGATATACGATGTATCTATAGCCATCTGTATAGTGGTAAGTTTGTGTTGCCTAAATATATGTACCCTTTGCCTACCATCTGATTACCATGTTAAATATGTTTCTGAAGAAAAAATCGTGATAATGAAATATTACTGTATGTCAATTTTCTTGATTCTATATGGGTAAATGCTATTTGGAGTACTAAAATTTGGCTGAACCCTTATAGATGGATCAAAATTATCATGTACCCTTATACACCAGCCTTACTCTGGCTATCCTTCCAAACAGGTTCTGTGGGTGATGTAAATTCCATTAATACTTAGTAGTTTTATTCATGTTTGTAATCACACTTACAATTTCGATGCTCTCACTGTTCATTTTGGAATTCACACCCCAATGATCCAATTCTTATGTGTGCACAGCTTGGGTTTTTTCTCTTGGCCAGCAACGACGTAGCCGAAGGAATGTTTTCTTCCTCCTCTCTACGCTCGAACGGAGGAAGAGTTTTCCTTTTTTTTTAATTTCAGTGGCGAGCTCTAATTTTGCTAATCTTTCTCAGACTATTATTTCCTTCTCCTCTCCTTTATATCATTGTACTTGAATATTCAGATGTAGCTCTTTTAGGGTGAAAATCGGGCCTTATTCATTTATAATAAGAATATTCAGATGTACTCCCTTCAGTCTGATTTAATGAGAGCTGCGCATGCATGTCATTAGCGGAGTGGGTGTGTCAATTAATTATGTCCGGAGGTAGTAGTTGGATTGTTGCAAAAAGAAAAGTGGCCGGCAGAGGTACAAACACCGCTAGGATTAAGGCACGAATTCGCTTAGATAAGTGGGAGGTTCAACCAATTCGTGCAACCTTATGATAAAACCAATCAACAAAATAGCTCAATATGTCGTTTTTTAATGAGATGTTGTATTTGGTGCTTCTGTATTTTCTCCTACAGTATTTTTTCTCCAAGGTGTATTTTTTTAACCGAGAAAAATCTATTATTCTTATACAGAGTGTGCATCGGCATGAACTTCACGGGATCGTGCGCCAAGGCGCACATGTAAATCTAGTTGTCATAAACATGGTGAATGTTACGCCTCTACCTTCTACTCCGTCGTCATCTACCTCCCATCAGCACTACATCGTGTACCCTTTTATATGAAACCCCTTTTTCTCTAAACAACATAATCAAAGGAATATCCAGAGCCACTACTGCTTCTATATGTATTTGTTTATTTTGATATAATAACAGTTATGACGTAAGAAGATCGCTCACATTTGTTTAATTTGATGGAATATATGTTTATATTCATCGATTGGTGAGGCTAGTGCTACGTTCCTCTTTTCAATGAAAAAGATTGATGGTATATATAGCAGACTTATGTTATGAGCGTAGCCATCCACACATTATGAGAAATTCAAATCCTCCAACATTTGAACCTTGTATGAAAATGCTTGGGGAGAAATTTTTTAAGAACTACTCGCTCGTATATCCAATTCTAGTATAGCCAGGAAAAGTGAAAGGCTCCCAACCAACCTTTGCAAATACTTCCACAAATGGATCACCTATTTCTTCCCTTAACTCTTTAATCAATAACCATGGGCTCTTCTCCTCCATCGATATAACTCTGTTGCCAAACAAACCACATCAGACAATTTATGATATCATGAATTAAGAGTGATGCAGTGATCAGTATAAGCAATAATTGCTGCAAGGCCAACCATACTCAAATGATATTCACCCCAATACAAAATCTCTACAACAAAATTTCTACAAACTCCATGATCTCATGACACTACAAGAACGGTTGCTGCAGATTTAACCCATTTACACGAATGCAGTTGTTCCTACCTAAAAGATATTTATTTAGGTTTTTCTTTGTAAGTAATGTCTCACAAAGCTTCTGCGATGTAGCCGAAGGAAGGAGAAACTGCAGAAGTTTCAAATGCCCTTCCCCTGAAAGTTTAACTCAAATGATTACCATTGTAGACAAAAACCAAACGATTTAATTAAGCTATTATTTATAGCTCCCAACATGTTTTTTGAGTGGAAAAAATGAAATATCTTTTTCGAAACCAGCAAAGTGTGGTATGTGGTACCACCTCTTAGGTAAATTTTACATTTGAAAGAGAATTATCTGCAAAAAAAGAACCTTAATGAAGTGATCGTACAGCTCTTACCAAATAATATGTGTGGTGATGCCAAGATTAAGTTGACAAAGCTGACAAGAATACAAATGAAAATATTGGTGACCCAGTGCATCACATCGCCACCCTTATGTACGCACCATCGGTCTCATAGAATAATATCATGATACACAACAAATTGAGGATCAACGTAAACGAATAAAATGTGTGATCATGGACCACTTGTAAATAAACTATGGTAGAGGTTAAGATGTAAAAAAGACATTCCAGAAGTAAATGTGTGGTCATGGACCAGATATTTGTCTGATATTCAACGGCAAATAGTTGCAGCCAAAACTGGCACTCTCCTCACATGAATAATTAATAAAAATATTTAAATTTAATGCCAGATTTGCTCTGTAACGATGGAAATAATGGAAAATGATGAAACCTATTTCTTATAGACATTTCATCAAGCTGCATCAACTAATAAAAGTGCATCAACTAATAAAAGGAGAAAAAAACAGGTATGTTTGCTTGGACCGAGGATTCTTCATGCACAATCGAGCTCGAGGCGCACATATAGTAGTCAGCATACCTGGACAGGGATGTTGGCCTGCATCGAGAACGTCCCCACCGACATTCCCGTTGTTCATCTCAAGGCGTTGTTGCAACAACTCTTTATCGCCCGCGCCAGCAAAGGTGCCATAATCATCATCAATAATCTACTCGTTGTCTTCAGCCTGTAGGATGCCGAACATGAGCACGGGAGAGAGAATCATAGAAATCAAACTGGTCTGAAAACAAGAAACGATACGCGCTAAGAGCAGCTCTAGCAGATCCCCCAAACCACAAACCCCAAATCCGCCTGTCCAGGCTACCCCAAACACGTTTTGGATATGCTGTTATGTGGGCCGCGTTTGGCACGTCTGGACTGCGCAGCCCTTTTTCGGCCCGCAACCAAAAACCACAAACACATGGTTTATCCAAATTATTCGATAATTCTCAAATGCAGCAACATAATCATGCAAAATAGATTGTTTAAAGTACTCGATTATACATGAAACACGGCACCAAAAGAAGATCGAACATCACATCATGAAAGAGAGAAGTGATCACGCGTCACCGTCGCTTGCCGGCGCATCAACATGGCCGCCACCTATCGACGTAGCGTCTCCACCTCCGACAGTCATCGCGGCAGCCATGGCAGCGCGTGCATCTTCCCTCCTCCGTGCCAAGAACTACGTCTTCGTGAGCTTCCACCACTCAAGGGTCTCCTCATCCATGGTGGTCGGGTTCATCAACATAGTGGCATTCTCCGCCGCGATGAGCTCCGCCATGGCAGTGTGCTCCTCGGTGTGTGCTCTCTTCTCCTCACACTAGTAACATATGGGACCTTCAATGACGGTCTGGGGCTGCCATTTGAGAAATCCATTAGCGATTGTCTTTTTATATGACGATACGGCGTTTTCGCGTCACAGATGGCGTTTTGGGCCGCTCGACCCGAAAAATTAGTGACGGACGAGGTCTAAACGTCAACGATTGTGCAGAAATGAGCGTCGCGGGTGCTGGGCGGCCCGAACTGCGGAGTCGGCGAGGGCGTCACAACAAGCCGGGCTTCGGGTCGGTGGACACACCTGACCCACACTCTGCACGCTTCTCTTCACGTACTTTTCTGTCTGCCCGCATAATAGTCCAAGGCCGCACAGCACTGGGACCCATATTTGTAAGGGGAGACAACCACTATCTGCATACATGTACCTGGCATGCAGCACTCGGGACCGCATGTCAGGTACCGACACCACCCACCTGCGTGGGGCCGCCCGTTCTGACAGCCTCTCAGCATGCGAAGTGGACCAGAACTGTCAGTACCACCAACATGGGTTCCACATGTCAGTTGTCATGCCAGTTTTTTTGCGCACGTGCCAGCACAAGTGTCTGCCTGCCGTCAATTCTAGACGCATGGCCCCGCAGGTCAGAGCTTGTTGGGCCTACATAATACGTCGGGCCTACGTGGGTCCCAGGTTCCATTCCCGTCGGGCCCACATGGAGATGTGGCGTGGCCCCGCATGTGAGAGCTTTGGTGGGCCCGCATGTCAGAAATTGGTGTGACCGCGTGTTAGAGCTTGCTGGGCCTACATACTTTGTCAGTCCTACATAAAGATGGAAATTTTATCCACGGATCTCGGTATCCACGGATATCCGACCCAATGGGCATGGGTATGGAGGACTGATTATGCTCATGGATTTCATGGGGAGGATATCCGATAACTCATGGGGCAGGCATGGATAGAGGTTTTTCCCCATGGATATCCAATAGATATCCGGCTGACATATGGTCCCACATGTTAGTGAGACATAGGATTTCACCTAGGCCTAGCTGTCCCTACCTTGAGGCCAAACTCAGTGAGTCTAACATGTAAGCATCGATTACCACTTCTTTCATGGCCTCCTCCTTGACTCCCTCGCACGTTGTGAGGGAGTTCTTGGCCGGCGGCCATCCCTTCCACCTCTTCGGCAGTGCGGCTCTCCTCTGCCAAGGAGACACACTGGTAGGAGTGGGCTTACTCTCATCCCGTCATCCTTCCTCTTCCTCATACTCATTGCCTACATAATTATTGTTGAAAATGCTACGGAAATATTGTCGAAATGCTGCTAAAATGTTGGTGTTATGCTCAAATATGTTATGTTCATGCACATAGTGCGTAAACAAATGGATATCCATGGATGATATCCAATGTATTTGGATTTGGAGCAACATCCATGCCCATGGATACTTTCATGGACGGGGCAGAGCGAGGCTGATGGATTTGGGCATGGATCTGGTATTGGTATATCTGTCCAAACCCGCTCCATTGTCATCCTCCTACATGGGTCCCAGGTGCCATTCCCATCGGGCCCACACAGAGATGTGTCAATTCTCGACGCGTGGCCCCGCATGCCAGAGCTTGGTGGGCCTACATAATATGTCGGGCCTACGTGGATCCCTGGTGCCATTCCCGTCGGGCCCACAGGTACAAAATAAGCAGGTTTGATGACAAGGAAGGCTTATTTCGTAAAACTATTTTGGGCTGGGCTGCTGACGGCCTATTTGTATTGGGTGGGGGGCTACCTCTGGATCTTTTGGGCCAGATTTAGGTGTGGACAAATACTTCATTGACTCTGGGGAACGTCACTCAGTCTAGAGCACTGTTCTACTGGACCAAGTTAGCAGGCTTTGTCTTCTTTCTCAGTAGCAGGCCTTGGCCGAACGAGTTTTTTACCCGTGTGCCCCAGCTCGTGAAAGCGGCGGGAGACACCTTGAAAAAAAACACAGTGTTCGTGCCTTACAAACAATATTCAGCGGGAGGGGAGTTCGCCAAATTGTTTAGTTCATGGTTCACCACATTGTTTAGTTCACGGCGGGAAAATAGCCAGAGACAGTGAGCTAAGTAGATCCATTGCCGGCCGCGCCGCCGTATCACTTTGACGCTCTTTGGCACGCGAGAGCGGATCTATCGCCGTCGCCTGCCATGGCGTGCACCTCTTGACTATCGCCAGACTGCCCCGGACAAATCTCTATTTTCGCTCTCCGACAGCCATAGTAAGTCCCTAGCATATAGTCCCTTGATCCATTCTTTATGGAGTACTATATTACTGTACTCCCTCTATGCCAAAATATTTATAAGATGTTTGAAGTCAAACCGCCGGGTGAACTTTGACTAAATTTATGCCAAAACTATCAACATTTAGAGTCTCAAATTAACACCATCGTATCCATCATAAAGTATATTTTAATACGATATAGATTATGTATGTAGATATATATAATTTTATCAATAAACTTCTGACATGTGAAGCGTTAACATTAATTTTGACCAGATGGATAAGAGGTTGAACTTAGAATTTATCCTGGATGTTGCTCGTTCACGAGATTCTCCTTTCTGGTTACAATTCTTCAATGGAAGTCAAAACATTTGATCACCAATTCTGCATTTACTGACATCCTTCAGATCTTGTGTGAAGCATTTCCACCTGCTAATACACTCCCAAGAACATACCGTGAAGCGAAGGCTGTTATCGATAAATTAGGGCTTGGATACATTTCAATACATGTGTGCATCAAAAATTGCATTCTCTTCATAAAGGAATATGCCGACTTTGATAATTGCCCCAAGTGCGGCGAGTCAAGATGGAAAAATGCTGAAGCAAAGAAGACTCTGAAGAAAGTGTTGAGGCATTTTCCATTGATAACTAGGCTGCAGAGAATTTTTCTACGACAAAATCATCAAATGAAGCACAGTGGCACAAGTTATACAGAAAGCCTAAGGTAGGAGAAGATTTGGGTGAAATGAGCCATCCAGCTGACGGCGAGGCTTGGGAAGACTTTGACAAAAATTGGCCAGACTTTGCTGCAGATGCCAGGAACATTAGACTTGGCCTTGCTACTGATGAGTTCAATCCCTATAACAACATGAGCACAAACTACAACATGTGGCTTGTCTTTGTTATTCCATACAACTTTGCACCTTGGGGTTGTATGGAGCAGTCAAATTTCATGATGTCCTTGCTGATTCTAGGCCCTGAATCACCTGGGAAGGACTTTAATGTCTTTCTAGAGCCTCTTATGGAAGAATTACAGTTACTTTGGAAAGGTCTGGATACAGATGATGCTCTATTAGAAGCTGAGGATAAAATGTTTTCTCTCAAAGCAGCAGTTGTTTGGTGTATTCACGACTACCCATCCCTGTGCACTCTTTCAGGATGTACTACAAAAGGCTATGTTGCTTGTATTCATTGTGACAAAGATCCTCTTTCAACAATCACTAAAAGGAAAATTTGGGTATTTTGGGCACTTTTGTTTCCTTCCAAAGAAACATCGTATGCGCATAGGCAATATGTATCTAAAGGCTCATAAGAATCGTGAGAAGCCAGGTCGTTTCACTGCAGTTGAGCTGAAAGAATTGTTGGAGAAGGTTAGACAGCTTTCGCCCGAGGAATTACAAGTGGCAGCCACGAAAAAAAATGAACATGCAGCCATGAAAAGGAAGGAAAGTGCAGCCATGAAAAAGAAGCAGAAGTCAACCAGCCAGCAAGATAAAAATAAAGAAGCAGACATCAGTAAAAGGAAGCGATCCTGCCACTCTGAGCCCCAGGGCAGCTGATACGTCTCCGACGTATCGATAATTTCTTATGTTCTATGCCATATTATTGATGATACCTACATGTTTTATGCACACTTTATGTCATATTCGTGCATTTTCTGGAACTAACCTATTAACAAGATGCCGAAGTGCCGGTTCACTGTTTTCTGCTGTTTTTGGTTTCGAAATCCTAGTAACGAAATATTCTCGGAATCGGACGAAATCAAGACCCGGGTTCCTATTTTCACCGGAAGCATCCGGAACACCGGGAAGGACCGAGAGGGGGCACCGGGCCCCCGGACCATAGGCCGGCGCGGCCCGAGGCCCCGGCCGCGCCGCCATATGGTGTGGCCACCCCTTCGACCCTCTGCGCCGCCTCTTCGCCTATATAAAGTCTCTGTCGCGAAAACCCGATGCGAAGAACCACGATACGGAAAACCTTCCGGAGCCGCCGCCATCGCGAAGCCAAGATGCGGGGGACAGGAGTCTCGTTCCGGCACCTCGCCGGAGCGGGGAAGTGCCCCGGAAGGCTTCTCCATCGACACCGCTGCCATCTCCACCGCCATCTTCATCGCCGCTGCTTGCTCCCATGAGGAGGGAGTAGTTCTCCATCGAGGCTCGGGGCTGTACCGGTAGCTATGTTGTTCATCTCTCTCCTATGTACTTCAATACAATAATCTCATGAGCTGCCTTACATGATTGAGATTCATATGATGATGCTTGTAATCTAGATGTCATTATGCTAGTCAAGTGAGTTTTACTTATGTGATCTCCGGAGACTCCTTGTCCCACGTGTGTAAAGGTGACGAGTGTGTGCACCGTGTGGGTCTCTTAGGCTATATTTCACATAATACTTATTCATTGTTGAATGGCATAGTGAGGTGCTTATTTATATCTCTTTATGATTGCAATGTGTTTGTATCACAATTTATCTATGTGCTACTCTAGCAATGTTATTAAAGTAGTTTTATTCCTCCTGCACGTGTGCAAAGGTGACGATGTGTGCACCGTGTTAGTACTTGGTTTATGCTATGATCATGATCTCTTGTAGATTGCGAAGTTAACTATTGCTATGATAATATTGATGTGATCTATTCCTCCTACATATGCATGAAGGTGACGGTGTGCATGCTATGCTAGTACTTGGTTTAGTCTTTTGATCTATCTTACACTAAAGGTTACTAAAATATGAGCATTATTGTGGAGCTTGTTAACTCCGGCATTGAGGGTTCGTGTAATCCTACGCAATGTGTTCATCATCCAACAAGAGTGTAGAGTATGCATTTATCTATTCTGTTATGTGATCAATGTTGAGAGTGTCCACTAGTGAAAGTCTAATCCCTAGGCCTTGTTCCTAAATATCGCTATCGCTGCTTGTTTACTTGTTTTCTTGCGTTACTACTGCTGCGTTACTACTTGCTTGTTCTTGTCCTGGGCAAAGCACTTTTACGGTGCCGTTGCTACTACTTATTCATACCACCTGTATTTCACTATCTCTTCGCCGAACTAGTGCACCTATTAGGTGTGTTGGGGACACAAGAGACTTCTTGCTTTGTGGTTGCGGGGTTGCATGAGAGGGATATCTTTGACCTCTTCCTCCATGAGTTCGATAAACCTTGGGTGATCCACTTAAGGGAAAACTTGCTGCTGTTCTACAAACCTCTGCTCTTGGAGGCCCAACACTGTCTACAAGAATAGAAGCTCCCGTAGACATCAAGCTATTTTCTGGCGCCGTTGCCGGGGAGGAAAGGTAAAAAGGCACTCATACTCCGGTTCCAGGTAACAGTACTTTTCTGGCCCCATTGTGTTTGTGCTCGAAGCTATTTCCTTTAGATCCTGCAATTGCATCTTTTTGTTTCTTGTTTACACTAGTTTGGCATAATGTACAAGAGTGAGCTTCTTATTCTATTTCCTGATTTAAAACATGGATTGTTTGATGCAAAAATTAAAAAACCTATGAAATCTTATTTTCATGCTTGGTAGTAATATTAGTATGAACGCTTTGAACACCATTGTTGATAATAATATAGAAAGTTCTAAGCTTGGGGAAGCTGATTTTCATGATCTTTTTAGTCCCCCAAGCATTGAGGAGAAAATTTTCTTTGATGATACTTTGCCTCCTAATTATGATAGTGGTCCTTTGATACAACCTACTATGGAGAGTAAATTTTATTGTGATTATACTATGCCTCCTACACTTGATGAGAATAATAATGATAGCTACTTTGTTGAATTTGCTCCCACTACAACTAATAAAATTGATTATGCCTATGTGGAGAGTAATAATTTTATGCATGAGACTCATGATAAGAATGCTTTATGTGATAGTTATATTGTTGAGTTTGCTCATGATGCTACTGAAAGTTATTATGAGAGAGGAAAAAATTGTTGTAGAAATTTTCATGTTACTAAAATGCCTCTCTATGTGCTGAAATTTTTGAAGCTACACTTGTTTTATCTTCCTATGCTTGTTACTTTGCTCTTCATGAACTTGTTTACTTACAAGATTCCTATGCATAGGAAGCATGTTAGACTTAAATGTGTTTTGAATTTGCCTCTTGATGCTCTCTTTTGCTTCAAATACTATTTCTTGCGAGTGCATCATTAAAACTGCTGAGCCCATCCTAATGGCTAAAAAGAAAGAACTTCTTGGGAGATAACCCATGTGTTATTTTACTACAGTACTTGGTTTTATATTTGAGTCTTGGAAGTTGTTTACTACTGTAGCAACCTCTCCTTATCTTAGTTTTATGTTTTGTTGTGCCAAGTAAAGTCTTTGATAGTAAAGTAAGTACTAGATTTGGATTACTTGCGCAGTTCCAGATTTCTTTTCTGTCACGAATCTGGGTCTACCTCCCTGTAGGTAGCTCAGAAAATTAAGCCAATTTACGAGCATGATCCTCGGATATGTACGCAACTTTCATTCAATTTGAGCATTTTCGTTTGAGCAAGTCTGGTGGCCTAATAAAATCCATCTTTACGGACTGTTCTGTTTTGACAGATTCTGTCTTTTATTTCGCATTGCCTCTTTTGCTATGTTGGATGAATTTCTTTGATCCACTAATGTACAGTAGCTTTATGCAATGTCCAGAAGTGTTAAGAATGATTGTGTCACCTCTGAACATGTGAATTTTTATTATGCACTAACCCTCTAATGAGTTGTTTCGAGTTTGGTGTGGAGGAAGTTTTCAAGGATCAAGAGAGGAGTATGATGCAATATGATCAAGGAGAGTGAAAGCTCTAAGCTTGGGGATGCCCCGGTGGTTCACCCCTGCATATTATAAGAAGACTCAAGCGTCTAAGCTTGGGGATGCCCAAGGCATCCCCTTCTTCATCGACAACATTATCGAGTTCCTCCCCTGAAACTATATTTTTATTCCGTCACATCTTATGTACTTTGCTTGGAGCGTCAGTTTGTTTTTGTTTTTTGTTTTGTTTGAATAAAATGGATCCTAGCATTCACTTTATGGGAGAGAGACATGCTCCGATGTAGCATATGGACAAATATGTCCTTAGGCTCTACTCATAGTATTCATGGCGAAGTTTCTTCTTCGTTAAATTGTTATATGGTTGGAATTGGAAAATGCTACATGTAGTAATTCTAAAATGTCTTGGATAATTTGATACTTGGCAATTGTTGTGCTCATGTTTAAGCTCTTGCATCATGTACTTTGCACCCATTAATGAAGAAATACTTAGAGCTTGCTAATTTGGTTTGCATATTTGGTTTCTCTAGAGTCTAGATAACATCTAGTATTGAGTTTTGAACAACAAGGAAGACGGTATGGAGTCTTATAATGTTTACCATATGTCTTTTATGTGAGTTTTGCTGTACCGTTCATCCTTGTGTTTGTTTCAAATAACCTTGCTAGCCTAAACCTTGTATCGAGAGGGAATACTTCTCATGCATCCCAAATACTTGAGCCAACCACTATGCCATTTGTGTCCACCATACCTACCTACTACATGGTATTTATCCGCCATTCCAAAGTAAATTGCTTGAGTGCTACCTTTAAAATTCCATCATTCACCTTTGCAATATATAGCTCATGGGACAAATAGCTTAAAAACTATTGTGGTATTGAATATGTACTTATGCACTTTATCTCTTATTAAGTTGCTTGTTGTGCGATAACCATGTTTCGGGAACGCCATCAACTATTCTTTGTTGGATATCATGTGAGTTGCTATGCATGTCCGTCTTGTCTGAAGTAAGAGAGATCTACCACCTTCATGGTTGGAGCATGCATATTGTTAGAGAAGAGCATTGGGCCGCTAACTAAAGCCATGATTCATGGTGGAAGTTTCAGTTTTGGACATATATCCTCAATCTCATATGAGAATAATAATTGTTGCCACATGCTTATGCATTAAAGAGGAGTCCATTATCTCGTTGTCCATGTTGTCCCGGTATGGATGTCTAAGTTGAGAATAATCAAAAGCGAGAAATCCAAAATGCGAGCTTTCTCCTTAGACCTTTGTACAGGCGGCATGGAGGTACCCCATTGTGACACTTGGTTAAAACATGTGCATTGCAAATATCCGGTAGTCCAAGCTAATTAGGACAAGGTGCGGGCACTATTAGTATACTATGCATGAGACTTGCAACTTGTAAGATATAACTTTCATAACTCATATGCTTTATTACTACCGTTGACAAAATTGTTTCATGTTTTCAAAATAAAAGCTCTAGCACAAATATAGCAATCGATGCTTTCCTCTTTGAAGGACCATTCTCTTTACTTTTATGTTGAGTCGGTTCACCTATCTCTCTCCACCTCAAGAAGCAAACACTTGTGTGAACTCGTGCATTGATTCTTACATACTTGCATATTGCACTTGTTATATTACTCTATGTTGACAATTATCCATGAGATATACATGTTACAAGTTGAAAGCAACCGCTGAAACTTAATCTTCCTTTGTGTTGCTTCAATACCTTTACTTTGATTTATTGCTTTATGAGTTAACTCTTATGCAAGACTTATTAATACTTGTCTTGAAGTACTATTCATGAAAAGTCTTTGCTTTATGATTCACTTGTTTACTCATATCATTACCATTGTTTTTGATCGCTGCATCCACTACATATGTTTACAAATAGTATGATCAAGGTTATGATGGCATATCACTTCAGAAATTATCTTTGTTATCGTTTTACCTCGCTCGGGACGAGCGAGAACTAAGCTTGGGGATGCTTGATACGTCTCCGACGTATCGATAATTTCTTATGTTCTATGCCATATTATTGATGATACCTACATGTTTTATGCACACTTTATGTCATATTCGTGCATTTTCCGGAACTAACCTATTAACAAGATGCCGAAGTGCCGGTTCCGTTTTCTCGCTGTTTTTGGTTTCGAAATCCTAGTAACGAAATATTCTCGGAATCGGACGAAATCAAGACCCGGGTTCCTATTTTCACCGGAAGCATCCGGAACACCCGGGAAGGACCGGAGGGGGGCACCGGGCCCCCGGACCATAGGCCGGCGCGGCCCGGGCCCCGGCCGCGCCGCCATATGGTGTGGCCACCCCTTCGACCCTCCTGCGCCGCCTCTTCGCATATATAAAGCCTCTGTCGCGAAAACCCTGATGCGAAGAACCACGATACGGAAAACCTTCCAGAGCCGCCGCCATCGCGAAGCCAAGATCTGGGGGACAGGAGTCTCTGTTCCGGCACCCTGCCGGAGCGGGCAAGTGCCCCCGGAAGGCTTCTCCATCGACACCGCTGCCATCTCCACCGCCATCTTCATCACCGCTGCTGCTCCCATGAGGAGGGAGTAGTTCTCCATCGAGGCTCGGGGCTGGCACGGTAGCTATGTGGTTCATCTCTCTCCTATGTACTTCAATACAATAATCTCATGAGCTGCCTTACATGATTGAGATTCATATGATGATGCTTGTAATCTAGATGTCATTATGCTAGTCAAGTGAGTTTTACCTATGTGATCTCCGGAGACTCCTTGTCCCACGTGTGTAAAGGTGACAAGTGTGTGCACCGTGTGGGTCTCTTAGGATATATTTCACATAATACTTATTCACTGTTGAATGGCATAGTGAGGTGCTTATTTATATCTCTTTATGATTGCAATGTGTTTGTATCACAATTTATCTATGTGCTACTCTAGCAATGTTATTAAAGTAGTTTTATTCCTCCCGCATGTGTGCAAAGGTGACAAGTGTGTGCACCGTGTTAGTACTTGGTTTATGCTATGATCATGATCTCTTGTAGATTGCGAAGTTAACTATTGCTATGATAATATTGATGTGATCTATTCCTCCTACATATGCATGAAGGTGACAAGTGTGCATGCTATGCTAGTACTTGGTTTAGTCTTTTGATCTATCTTACACTAAAGGTTACTAAAATATGAGCATTATTGTGGAGCTTGTTAACTCCGGCATTGAGGGTTCGTGTAATCCTACGCAATGTGTTCATCATCCAACAAGAGTGTAGAGTATGCATTTATCTATTCTGTTATGTGATCAATGTTGAGAGTGTCCACTAGTGAAAGTCTAATCCCTAGGCCTTGTTCCTAAATATCGCTATCGCCGCTTGTTTACTCGTTTTATCGCGTTACTACTGCTGCGTTACTACCGCTTGTTTATCGTCCCGGGCAAAGCACTTTTCCGGTGCCGTTGCTACTACTTATTCATACCACCTGTATTTCACTATCTCTTCGCCGAACTAGTGCACCTATTAGGTGTGTTGGGGACACAAGAGACTTCTTGCTTTGTGGTTGCGGGGTTGCATGAGAGGGATATCTTTGACCTCTTCCTCCCTGAGTTCGATAAACCTTGGGTGATCCACTTAAGGGAAAACTTGCTGCTGTTCTACAAACCTCTGCTCTTGGAGGCCCAACACTGTCTACAAGAATAGAAGCTCCCGTAGACATCAGCAGCCCACCAAAAACAAACAAAAGTGATCCCAAACGTGCGCCAATTTGGGGCCGAAGGATGAGTTTGTGGGACTTGGAGTAGTGGCCCACCCTGAAGCTGAGACATAATCTTGATGTCATGCACATTGAGGAAAATATTTGTGACAATCTTCTTGGAACAATTCTCTAAATGGATGGGAAAAATAAGGACACCCTTAATGCTAGGTTGGACATCGCGAAGAATAAGTTGAATGTTCTAAAACATCTACAATTGAAGAAGGAGGACTCGGAAGACTACTATGAGTGGCCAGAGGCTCCATATGCCCTTTCTCGAGAACTTGCGCGTGCATTCTATCAATTCCTACGGGAGTTGAGGTTTCCAGATGGATATTCTTCGAACTTTACAAAATGTGTAAGTCATGATGGGACCAAGCTACAAGGCGTAAAAACACATGATTGTCACATTCTTTTGCAAACCATCTTAGCTGCTGGATTGAGAGGACAAGTAAGGATATATATGAGGAACAGGGCACGGCCAGAAGGTTCTATTGCTGAGGGATATGTTGCGGATGAATGTCTCACATTTTGCTCGAGATACATGGATGATGTCCACACAGTGTATAACAAGGAACCAAGAAATTCAGCTTTTGAAGATCTTGATGCCTATGATGTTGAAGTTTTTGGCACGGAGTTAAATTTATTTCGGCAGGCGATTATGATGTTGAAGATCCTGCAAAAGTTAAAAAAAATGGTGTGGTATGTTTTGCACAACAGTGATGAAACGGTCCAATATAGATGGTATGTTTTCACATATTAGCTAGCTTGCCTACTTTTATACATCCATAATTAACTATGTCTGGACAACTGACTTTTAAAAAAAACAGTCGATACAGAAATAAATTAACCTACCAAAGGATTCAATACATTAACAGAGCAATGAGAACAGGATTTGCGGACTGGTTCGAGAAATAGGTTAGTTTTCGCTCTTCGTTCACGTGTTGCTAGATCTATTTTGATATATGTTGTCACTGCAGATTTTTCATATATTTCTTTGCTTGTGGTGTTGCAGCTTAAGGAGGAGATGAAAAGAGGAATTAATGTAAATCTGGATCTCTTCGCGATGGGCTGTTCTCCGGATTTCAGGGTCAAGAAATGCACAGCGTGCATAGTTAATGGGGTTCGATTTAGCACTACCAGCCGTGATGCGAATAAGAAGACACAGAACAGTGGAATCATGTTACCCGATGCCAGAAATCCCACAAACAATGATCACAGTGATTACTTTGGAACCCTTAAGGAGATTATTTGTTTACAGTACCATGATAACAGGTCAGTTGTTATTTTTAAAGGTGATTGGTTTATGCAAGGTAAAGATCAGATCAAAAATGATGGGTACTTCAAGAGCATCAATGTGGGAAAACTCGCTAAGACGGATATGATTATATTCTGGCTACTCAGGCTAAAAAGGTCTTTTATTTGACTGACAGAGACCCAGCTAATAAGGGTTGGAAAATTGTCCAAACATACGACCATCGCCATCTCTACAATGTTAGTGAAAATGAAGGTGTCAGATATGATGCAGATGTCTATCAAGAGCAGGAACAAGTTGGTCGCCAACAAGAACAGGACACATACGCTATAGGAACAGAACAAGTCGTACCTACTGCAAATTTAAGAACAGGGCCACTCCACCGATTTCCAGCGGCTATGATTGACCTGATGAGCAATACTGAAAGCCTTGTTGATAATGACAATGGAGATGAAGTTGATGACACATGTGACAGTTACATAGATGAGCATGACCCTTTTCCAGATATCGACAGTGATGAGTTGTAGCTTTCCAATTGTATAAGTAATCATCTTGTTGCAATATGGCTAAACTTGCTTATCATGTCTAAAACTTATGTAATGTTCCCTTATGATGTGTGAAGCATGTGAGACTAGATCATTTCATATGCTTATCACATAGTATGATGTCATTGCCTGATGCACTGATTCATTAATTGATCATCAATGGTGGTTATATGCTTATCACATAGTATGTTGTCATTGCCTCGTCGCATTGTCGCATTAATTGATCATCAATGGAGGTTCTTACTTGACAACAGTGGTGCAAAATACTACCTCCGTCCAGTTCATAGGGCTTGCACGGACAACAGTTGCTTGCTATCATGCGGAACCATAATGTTGATACCATATGAAAATATATTGCATTATCTTTACTATTAAGGTGAAACCTGCAAATGCTTGGTGGTGTCACACATCCGAAAAATTACATATAACATGCCACCACGCACACATCCTCATAAGGGGTTGCCCGATCTTCTCAGTAAGCACGGTGGTGATGATGATCACGGGATGAACACAACGGAGATAACTTGATGATGAAGTGGATGATAACTTGTATGACGCAACGAAGTCTCTCGATTGGTCCCTATCACCAATGCAACGGCTCTCAACTCTGCAAGATATTCGCAACTCCACACACTTGCGCACGTAGCCGCTGACCACGAAGCAGTAAGTTGCAACCGTCTAATTCCCAATGGAACAGCAGATCACACAAGACTTTCAGGGGTAAACACCAAATCAATGCAATATGGTGTAGAGATTCAATAGAGTTGCAAAGCAATCAACTATGAACTAGGGTTTATCTTAAACGTGGTCTAAACCTAATTTGGGGGGCGTCCTGGGCATTTATATAGGGGTTCAGGACGACCAGGAGTCGAAAATACACATAGAAAACCGACCCAGATTGGATCTGATCGAGACAGACTCGGACTCGGCCGGTCTGGAGACGGTCAACCGGGTCTGGGACCGGGTAGGCCGGTCGGAACCGAGCCTGGCACCGGGTGGTGACCGGACTAGGGGTCCAGGCTTACTGGATAGTGCCTGGATGGCACCGGTTGAGGATCCGGTTGGCGTCGGGCTGGCCCGGCGTGGCGCCCGGTCGGACCGAGCCTAGGACCGGGCGCGCCGGCGTGGCGGCCGGTCGGACTGGACCTGGCACCGGCCTGGACTTTCTGCCTCCTTCGCATGCCCCCCTCTCCTCCCTCACGCGTCCATGGGATATCTTCATGTCCAGCTCCATGTCCAGCTTCTTGTCCAGCTGCTCCTCTCCTCCTCGTGCGATGCTTGCTCCCTCTTCGTACCTGATCATACATAAGTAAAAGGACTTAGGCAGTATAAAGTTCTCATTGATCAAAGTATCACTTAGGAACAAGTTCACCTGTTGTTTGAGTAGCTTCGCACGAGCTCTTGTCATAGGTCAATTCCTAACTTCATTGGACTTGAGATTCACAGCAGCATCGTCTTCATCTTGCAATGAAGGAGGTAGTAGTGTAGTAGGGATGTCCTCATCATCTTCCCCCTTCAAAAGGTGTCGACCTCGACGCTCCAAGGTCTTTTCCGTCATATGGTGTCAAATCAGCCACATTGAAAGAATTGCTGACACCAAACTCATCAATTGGAAGATCTATAGAGTATGCATTATCATGATCTTGGCAAGCACTTTGTAAGGACCAGCACTGTAACATCCCAAATTTCAATAAAAGGAAGAAGAAGAATTCCAGAGATCCAAAATTGAGAACTAACAAAAACTTTTAAAATTTGCATATAGTACCCTGCATAGGACTTGTGCATTTTGAGTGATATGCCATGATGATTGTTACTTTGCTTATGTGATGAACTCTAAAACCCTAAAGTGATCAAGTGAATATCACCAATCAAATAAATCAAAAAGAGAAAGAATTCAAATATAATTAAAACCCTTAAAACCCTAACATATGGCGTATGCCATTTTTGCAAATTTGATCCTAAACCCATTTGACCTTCACCATTAATTTGTAATATGATATTAAAGAGTTAATACAACTTTGAGAATCCAAGAAATACCATTTAAACCAAATTCCAAATTTAAAATATGATCACATGAGATAATGGTCATTTTTGACTTTTATATTCTGGTCACCACTTTGAGCCTCTATATTTCAAGATTTCTAAACTAAACAAATTCAAATCTTTGCATGTCATCCAAGTACACAACAAGATGAACAATTTTTGTAAAGAGCACCATACCAAATTCATTTTGGATCAAGAGTTATGATCTAGTGAAGATGAGACATTGAAACATATGCAACATTCCCAATTTTTCAAATGTGATCAAACCAGGCCAAGTCTTGACCCTCACCTGCCCTAGCATTGACCCCTGGACACTCATACACCTAGCCCATGCAAAGAAAATCAAGGAGAGGGGCAGACATGGCGTGGACACGGCCATGCCGGCCACGTTCGCCATCGACGCGCCTCCCCTCTCTTCTCTCCACGATCAGCCTCGCCACCATGTCCAGCAGATAGCCCTTGATCCCAGAAGATCTCCCGTACTCGCCATTGACCGAGAACACGACGACAGGACCCGGACGACGCGCGCCCAGTACGTCCCAGGTACGCCGCCAGCGGCATGGCGACGTCATCGGCGCACGGACGCGCGCGACACGGCCACGCGGCGCTCGCCGTACCTCGCCGTACCCCGACCAACCCCGCGCGCCCTGGTACCCTCCTCGCCACGCGGAGCTCGCCGGACACGCTCGCGTCATGCCTTGGCGACCACGGCCGCCGGAGAGGACGAGCGCGCCCGCCACGGTCGCGCCAGTACATGCACGGCCCCGACCACCCTACGCGTCCCCTTGCCGCGCCATTCACGCTCATAGCCTCTCCATGACGTCGTGAACACGACTGCGTCGCCGCCTAGCCCTCTAGACCGCCGGAGAAGCCGCGACCTTGTCGACCTCGCCGCAGCACCCACGGCCACCCTCGCGCCTATAAAAGGAGGCATCGCCTCGACGATCCCTTCACACCACCACACTCCCCTCTCCTTCCTCGACTTCCTCGCCACCTCGCCATGCTCGATTAGCCACCAGACGCTCCCAATTACTAGATCGCCGCCGCCCACAGTAGCCGACGATCGCCGGAGAAGGACGCCGCCCCTGGAGCTGCCGCCGGTACCAGGAGCTTCGCCGTCGTCCACAACGTCCCCAAGCACACTGCCCAACCCTAGCTGGAGCCACGGTGAGCCTTCGACCCCCTACCCGAGCCGCCGGCGAGCCCCTCTCTCGCCGTCGACGACGATGAACGTGCACCATTAGATCCTGTTCTAATCCAACGCTCCTCGTTGATCCATACCGCTTCGGGCGTTATGAGTCACTGACGGGTGGAGCCCCTCGTCAGGCAGCCCACGCGTGCGTGGACGCGTGGTGGGCTGGCCTTGGGCCGTTTTAATCGTTTAGGCCCAGTTAGTTTTCCCGCCGGCCTGTTTAATTCAAATCTCGTTTAATAAATTCAATTCAAATTCAATACTGGACCCAACTTTGAAAATTCATAGAATCCGTTTGGCTTGGCCAAATTTGACAAACTGTATATCATTGGAAAGCTAGTAAAAAGATCTACAATATGCCACTGGTCTCACCTCGAGATTTGTTGTAGAAATAAAATGATAAAAATAAGAAGGCAGGGACTTTTTCATATTCAAATAATTATTAAAAATTAACCAAAATAGATATTTAATTAATTCCAACTCCAATAGCTCACATTTGACTTACGCTAATTGTTTATGCAAGAAAATGGTGTGGTCACTTTGCATGATCATGCCCTATTTTAATTAATGGACAATAGGGCTAGTTTAGATAAGTGATATCGTCCAAAACTATTAGGTAAATCATATGAAGTATTTTACTTCATTTAAATCTTGTCTCAAGTGAATTCATGTGATGTTTGAACCCCTGGTCAAACACTCCTATATGAATACTTGGAGATTTAAATCATTTGTGGAATTATAAAATGGTATGAGGTGATCTACCTCATTTAAATCATTTTCTCAAATGATGATAATGAATGTTTGACTTAGGTCAATATGAATTCATGTATGATTATTTGAGAAGTTAAATCTTAAGAAGATTTTAATAAGAGGAAATTATTCCTCTCAAGAACTAAATAGAAATTATTAATTACATATGTAATGAGAGGAAATTACTTTTCTTTAATAAAGAAAACCAATGCACCATGTGTGTGCTTAGCATAGTTTGTGTGAAGTAATTATGAGCTTAGTATAGCTCTTGAGCTTGTTTAGTGATTATACCTCGTATTCAAATTTAGACGCTAGCACTGGAGATTACCAAGAGGAAGGAGAATTCTACCCAGAAGAGGAAGAAGAAAACCTAGAGAACTACCAAGGCAAGCTAATACTCTTGCAAAATGCAAAAGCCCTCCTTGGGCAAGGCACCCTGATTCTTATCTTTCTTAATATAAGCCTATCCTACATTTACACCATACAAGTTTTACTTGTTGTGTTTTCAAAGAGTTGATTTAAATTGGTCTAGGTGAATAAGATTACTAGAGTAGCAAAGTTAGTCTTATAGATAGCAAAGCAATGTAGCACCCCTCATGATTAGTGCTAGTGCTAAAATACTAAAACTTGACTACTCTAGATGGGAACATATGACTTGTTGAATTTGAAACCTTGGAATGATGAGTCATTCCATTGAATGAATTGAAGTTGAACGTGAACAAGAGAAGATAGTGATTTTTGATAAAAACCTGATATTGGTTTGAATGCGATACCTTTCCAATTTTTGAGTACCCCCACAATACCTGATTATGGGTAGGGCTTAACTGGAAGTTTATGGATTTTAGTATGGGTTCCCTCTGAACACACATCATAGGGGTTATGCCGAGGCTGCCTCCGCTGTTGAAGAATGATGTGAATTGAGGTGAATTGTATGGCCAAGCCCTGTGCAGTTCCCAGGTTAACAGTTGGTTTTCACTAGGAGGCCAAGCTCCTGGGGAGAGGTGCTCATACTAGGATTTGTAAGTGAAAGGTTATGGTTGATGATCCGCATACTGTGTTACGATGATTCGGAGTTATTCCGACGGATGAAATCAAATGTTGTGGCACAAGTGTGCAACCTCTGCAGAGTGTAAATCTATTCGAATAGCCGTGTCCACGGTTACGGACGGTTGGAAAGGCCATACAGTTTTCCAGTGTCAGTTTTGAAAACTTTGGGAAATGAATGGTGACTTGATGACTTGTTGAAATTACAACCAATGTTGTGGAAATGACACTAATGTTCCCACTGGAGTTAGCTAGCACATGATCAAATACTAGTGAACTAAAATATGGCTTATGCAAATTAAACTAGAGCTTAGCACCTTTATTCAAAGAGTTGGCATTTACATTAGTGTTAGTTTGCAAGTATTTAAAGTACTTACGGCTTTGTCCCTGGCTATTCAAATGGCCAGAGTATAACGATGAACAGAACTATCACGAGGATGACCAGCAGGACGCCTACGACAACTAGGAGTTTCTGACGTCAAACGTTGGCCTGTGGACTAGAGAGTCCATTTGTCGTTACGCTTCCGCTATGTATGAACTTGTGTTTGTTTGTTGATCGATAGATCAACTATTTGTGTAAGATGGATCATGTGATTCAATGTTGTAAGACAATATGGTTTGTAATAAATAATGACTGTGATACTCGACTATTATGCCTCGCAACAACATTATCCTGGGATTGCGATGAATGACATAATAGGCATCCGGACTTAATAATCCGGGTGTTGACAAGTTGGTATCAGAGCCATTGTTTGACCTTAGAAAACCTTAGTTAGAATGGGCGTTCATAAAAACTTAACTTTGAAATCAAAATGAAGAGAATATTTATGAAAAGTTACTCATATTCTTGTCTTGGAGGCCTTTTTGAAACTTGATGAATCATGCTCTTTCTTATTGTATTCTACTTAAAATTTTGCCACACTTGTTCACTCTCTAACTTACTCTCACAATTCACTTTCAGATGGAGCCCAACGCACCCGTCAACACCAAGTTTTATCAACTTGGTAACGGAGGGAGCTTGATTTTCGAGCACGATCTCACCGCTGTCTCGAACTTTCTGGGACGCCTCCAGCCCGAGTTCCATGGGATCCAGGTGAATGATCAGCCAGGCGGCGTGATGCGTGTAGTTGACACGTCCGTTGGGAACCCCAAGAGGAAGGTGTGATGCGCACAGCGGCAAGTTTCCCTCAGTAAGAAACCAAGGTTTAATCGAACCGATAGGGAGTCAAGAAGCACGTTGAAGGTTGATGGCGGCGGGATGTAGTGCGGCGCAACACCGGAGATTCCGGCGCCAACGTGGAACCCGCACAACACAACCAAAGTACTTTGCCCCAACGAAACAAAGTGAGGTTGTCAATCTCACCGGCTTGCCGTAACAAAGGATTAACCGAATTGTGTGGAAGATGATTGTTTGCAGAGAAAACAAGAAAACAAGTATTGCAGACAGATTTGTATTTCAAGTATTAAAAGAATGGACCGGGGTCCACATTTCACTAGAGGTGTCTCTCCCATAAGATAAAAGCATGTTGGGTGAACAAATTACAGTACGGGCAATTGACAAATAGAGAGGGCATAACAATGCACATACATGGCATGATAAGTATAGTGATATTTAATTGGGCATTACGACAAAGTACATAGACCGCCATCCAATCGCATCTATGCCTAAAAATTCCACCTTCAGAGTTATCGTCCGAACCCCTTCCGCATTAAGTTGCAAAGCAACATGACAATTGCATTAAGTATGGTGCGTAATGTAATCAACAACTACATCCTCTGGACATAGCGCCAATGTTTTATCCCTAGTGGCAACAAGACAACACAACCTTAGAACTTTCTCGTCACTCGTCCCAGGTGTCAATGCAGCATGAACCCACTATCGAGCATAAATACTCCCTCTTGGAGTTAAAAGCAAAAACTTGGCCGCAGCCTCTACTAGTAACGGAGAGCATGCAAGATCATAAACAACACATATGTAATAACTTGATAATTAACATAACATGGTATTCTCTATCCATCGGATCCCGACAAACACAACATAGAGTATTACGGATAGATGATCTTGATCATGTTAGGCAGCTCACAAGATCCAACAATGAAGCACAATGAGGAGAAGACAACCATCTAGCTACCGCTATGGACCCATAGTCCAGGGGTGAACTACTCACTCATCACTCCGGAGGCGACCATGGCGGTGTAGAGTCCTTCGGGAGATGAATCCCCTCTCCGGCAGGGTGCCGGAGGAGATCTCCGTAATCCCCCGAGATGGGATCGGCGGCGGCGGCGTCTCGCAAGGTTTTCCGTATCGTGGTTTTTTGCCCCGGGGGTTTCGCGACGGAGGCTTTAAGTAGGCGGAAGGGCGAGTCGGGGGCTAACGAGGGCCCACACCACGAGGCGGCGCGACCTCCCCTTGGCCGCGCCGCCATGTGGTGTCGCCACCTCGTGGCCCCACTTCGTATGCTCTTCGGTCTTCCGGAAGGTTCGTGGCAAAATAGGCCCCCGGGTCTTCGTTTCGTCCAATTCCGAGAATATTTCGTTACTAGGATTTCGAAACCAAAGACAAGCAGAAAACAGAACCGGCACTTCGGCATCTTGTTAATAGGTTAGTTCCGTAAAATGCACGAATATGACATAAAGTGTGCATAAAACATGTAGGTATCATCAATAATATGGCATAGAACATAAGAAATTATCGATACGTCGGAGACGTATCAAGCATCCCCAAGCTTAGTTCTCGCTCGTCCCGAGCAGGTAAAACGATAACAAAGATAATTTCTAAGTGATATGCCATCATAACCTTGATCATACTATTTGTAAACATATGTAGTGAATGCAGCGATCATACCAATGGTAATGACATGAGTAAACAAGTGAATCATAAAGCAAAGACTTTTCATGAATAGTACTTCAAGACAAGTGTTAATAAGTCTTGCATAAGAGTTAACTCATAAAGCAATAAATCAAAGTAAAGGCATTGAAGCAACACAAAGGAAGATTAAGTTTCAGCGGTTGCTTTCAACTTGTAACATGTATATCTCATGGATAGTTGTCAACATAGAGTAATATAACAAGTACAATATGCAAGTATGTAGGAATCAATGCACAGCTTCACACAAGTGTTTGCTTCTTGAGGTGGAGAGAAATAGGTGAACCGACTCAACATAAAAGTAAAAAGAATGGTCCTTCAAAGAGGAAAGCATCGATTGCTATATTTGTGCTAGAGCTTTTATTTTGAAAACATGAAACAATTTTGTCAACGGTAGTAATAAAGCATATGAGTTATGTACATTATATCTTACAAGTTGCAAGCCTCATGCATAGTATACTAATAGTGCCCGCACCTTGTCCTAATTAACTTGGACTACCGGATCTTTGCAATGCACATGTTTTAACCAAGTGTCACAATGGGGTACCTCCATGCCGCTCCGTACAAAGGTCTAAGGAGAAAGCTCGCATTTTGGATTTCTCGCTTTTGATTATTCTCAACTTAGACATCCATACCGGGAGAACATGGACAACGTGATAATGGACTCCTCTTTAATGCATAAGCATGTGGCAACAATTATTATTCTCATATGAGATTGAGGATATATGTCCAAGACCGAAACTTCCACCATGAATCATGGCTTTAGTTAGCGGCCCAATGCTCTTCTCTAACAATATGCATGCTCCAACCATAAAGGTGGTAGATCTCTCTTACTTCGTACAAGACGGACATGCATAGCAACTCACATGATATTCAACAAAGAATAGTTGATGGCGTCCCCGAAGCATGGTTATCGCACAACGAGCAACTTAATAAGAGATAAAGTGCATAAGTACATATTCAATACCACAATAGTTTTTAAGCTATTTGTCCCATGAGCTATATATTGCAAAGGTGAATGATGGAATTTTAAAGGTAGCACTCAAGCAATTTACTTTGGAATGGCGGATAAATACCATGTAGTAGGTAGGTATGGTGGACACAAATGGCATAGTGGTTGGCTCAAGGATTTTGGATGCATGAGAAGTATTCCCTCTCGATACAAGGTTTAGGCTAGCAAGGTTATTTAAAACAAACACAAGGATGAACTGTGCAGACAAAAACTCACATAAAAGACATATTGTAAACATTATAAGACTCCATACCGTCTTCCTTGTTGTTCAAAACTCAATACTATATGTTATCTAGACTCTAGAGAAACCAAATATGCAAACCAAATTAGCAAGCTCTAAGTATTTCTTCATTAATGGGTGCAAAGTATATGATGCAAGAGCTTAAACATGAGCACAACAATTGCCAAGTATCAAATTATCCAAGACATTTTAGAGTTACTACATGTAGCATTTTCCAATTCCAACCATATAACAATTTAACGAAGATGAAACTTCGCCATGAATACTATGAGTAGAGCCTAAGGACATATTTGTCCATATGCTACAGCGGAGCGTGTCTCTCTCCCATAAAGTGAATGCTAGGATCCATTTTATTCAAACAAAACAAAAACAAAAACAAACATGACGCTCCAAGCAAAGTACATAAGATGTGACGGAATAAAAATATAGTTTCGGGGAGGAACTCGATAATGTTGTCGATGAAGAAGGGATGTGTGACATCCTAACGAAATCTTCTTATAATATAGAA
>NC_061509.1:119599808-119744951 GCF_022539505.1 Lolium rigidum
AACCAATGTTGCTCTACCCTACGCAGCCCAACTGGAGGCCCATGAAGGTACCCGATGGCAAGATGGGCCACTAGGACGGTGCGGCGGAAGGTTTCTTGAAGTACAAGACACGGAAGGAGCCGAACAAGGAAAGATCTATTGTAAACCTACTCGTACTCGATTAGACCTCTCGGGACCTGGCCATCTATATAAAGGCCAGGAGAGGGGCTATCGAGGGACACAATCAACCTTAGCAATATTAGCCAACAGAAGCTTAGAATTAGGTTACCCTAGCAACTAGCATCTCGACGAGATCACAACCGAACACTTCAGCACCCCATTGTAACCTGTTTTCATCATAATCAAAGAACAAACAGGCAGGACATAAGGGTTTTACCTCATCGAGGGCCCCGAACCTGGGTAAATCGCTCTCCCCGCTTGTCTGTGTACCGATGTCTCGTGTCAGCTTGCAGGATTCCATCAACCCTGAGCCCCTATCGGAGGGCATTGCCGAGGAGCACCCTCGACAATTGGCGCCGTCTGTGGGAACTCTGTCGGCACAAGGCAGGACATCGGCAGATCCGATCATGACATCGGCAGCTTCGCCGGCAAATTCGCCGGCAACTTCATCAGCAACTTCGTCGACACTGTCGTCGCCCATCCTGGGAAGCCCGATTCGATTCGGCTCCTACGAGTTTACTCCACACAGCGATTCCTCCCGCTCGAACTTTTCAGATCTACAAGGGAACATGGAGATGAACTTCGGCAGTGTCCACTACAACGTCAACGCAGAAGGGATCCTACGATTGCTGGAATCCCCCGCCTCTGGATCGATGAGTTCTAGCGCACCATCATCACCCGATCTGTCGGCTGGTCTGACAGGATCGACGTGCTCACCCGCGCCTTCGACTCCCCGCTCAGTGTCCTCCATGTCGGTAGGGTCTGACGATCCCACGTCTTCGGAATTAACCTTGTACTACTGCGTGAACTGCGACACCAGGCACGGGCTGGGATCGAGCGACACGCCGTTCATCTGCAATGCCCAGTATTCATCGGGAGAGGACAGTATCGACAGCACCGTCCAGAGAATCACCCGAAGATCGGCACACCATCAGGTTTATGTCGCCAATAACACGGGAAACACAAGGCGTAGAGGTGACGAGGATCATACCCCCCGTTCCAGTAGAAGGGCGAGTTTTGAGAACAGCGCCAGCAACCGCGACAACGATTACACCATCGCGGATGAGGAGTGGGCAGCAGCAAGGGCAGCAGTACTCAACAACACACCGCTCCCCGCGGGGACTTCGGTTGGAACCCTCAATGCTTACCGCTCCATACTAGAGAAGAACCGGGAGCACCTGTCAAAAGAGCAAGCCTCCCTCGAGAGACGCTTATCTGCAGCGGATCGATCCAGCGAACGACGAAGGGGCTCACAAGGGAGTGCCTCCCGAAACACTCACGGAGCAGGCAAGCATCGGTCGAGGATGTCCAGGCTTTCGGAAGATGATGCCAGAGAGATAACATCGAATATGACTAAATCCTTTATGACTACGGATACTGCGGGCATGCCACGGCCGAAAACCGTCGCAGGAGCAACGGCCAACCTTGCTGCTTACCTCATCAACCAGCGCCCCGAAGGATCCATGGCTCAAGCTCATCGAGGTGCCCTGGAAAGCCTCGCAATATTGGGGAACAACCTAGTACCGTCAAAGGAAAAGACCACCTTTCAAGGCAGTGGGTCAAAACATCATGCGAGAGATGCTCGGGACGAAATCACCCAGAGCAAGATCGACAAAGCGAGGCGACGACGCGCCGCTAGAAAAGACGACGACAGCGATTCTTCGGATGAAGACCAGGAGTACGACGGCGAACTCAGGGGAGCCGACTGTCTAAGCTACAAGATCCGCGAAGCAATGCCGCCCAAAAAGTTTAAGCCTACCCCTACCGACGCTGCCAAGTACGATGGGCAGCAGGAACCAAGATCCTGGATAGACGACTATATGCAGACTGTGATCCTGCACAAAGGAAACCAGATAGCAGCAATGCAATGCTTACAGCTTTACTTGAAAGATTCAACACGGGCCTGGCTAAGGGGGCTGCCGAAAGGGTCTGTCAAATCATGGGACGACCTAGTAGACGCCTTCGTTGCCAACTTCCAAGCAACATATAAGAGGCCCGTCGGGATCGAAGAGCTACGGAATTGCCGGCGTAAGCGAAGGAGTCGATGCGTTCATACATCGGGAGATTCACAAAGCTCCCGAACGCCGCCGAAGACGTATCCGTCGACAGAGCAATCGACGCTTTCAGCCGACGGCGTTCAGCGGGAAAGTTACATAGAAGAACTCGGGCGCAAAAAGCCAAAAACCATAACCAAGCTAATGGAAATCGCCAACAGCTGGGCTGATGGTGAGGATAACGTACGAAGGCCACGGCAGCGTAGTGATGACGAAGACGATGACCAGCCGAAGCATGATTCGGGTGGCCGAAGGGATCGTCACAAGAGAAGGAAAAACCGCAACTATGATGACAACAACCTGGTAGCCGCAGGGTATTCCGATCGACAGGACGAGCGAGACGACAGGCACGATGGTAACCGGAACAACTCTGGAAACCGTGGTAATTATAAACCACGACAGCAGAGGACTCCCGAACTACCCTACGCTGAACAGGTCAAACGCCCCCTGTTACCTACATTCGTATGTCGATTCCAAGGACGGCAAAACGAAGTCAAGCCACCTGCTCAGGAACTGTCGGCAGTTCCTCGACATGCACAAACTCATCCAACAGCCGAGCCGAAGAACAGCCTACCACCACCACCCCCACCTCCACCGCAAAGATCAAGTCCAAATAGGCTCAACCTCATCAACCCAACGAGGCGTTTCCACCACCACGTGGGCAGATGAGTATGATCCACAGGACAGGTGTTTCAATAAGGGAGATGAAGAAGCTCACCCGAGAGATCAACTTAGCAGAAAGCATCATGGCAAATATCCCTGAATACGTCGACTGGTCTTCTCAGAACATTACATTCAGTCGATCAGACCACCCGATGACCATACCAAAACCAGGACACGCCGCCTTAGTAGTCGAAGCACAGATTGGGGGGTTCAAGATGAGCAAAGTCTTCATGGATGGCGGAAGCGGACTAAACCTGATATTCGTCGACACAATCAGAAGCATGGGGATCACCATGAGCATGCTGGAAGAAACAGACACCTCGCTTCCATGGGATCCTTCCAACCGCACCGGCCACTCTCTTGGCAAAGTCTACTCGAATGTTATCTTCGGTAGAGCCGATAATTTCAGGAAGGAAAAAATCGAGTTTGAAGTGGTGAACTGGGAGTCACTGTATCACGCTATACTCGGGAGACCAGCGTATGCCAAGTTCATGGCTGTGCCACATTATGCATACCTCAAGTTGAAAATGCCTGGGAACAATGGGACAAACATCACAGTCTATGGAAGTTTTTCGCGCTCGGACAATTGTGATCGCGACTTTCAGAGGATTGCTGCAAAGTTCGGGAAACAGCAAGAAATCATCGACCCTCCGCCAAAGTTGTCTTTACGAGAGATCAAGGAAGAAAAAGATGGCAGGGAAATCAAGAAGAAGCCAGCCGCTCTCGCCCTTAAAGCTTCGGCAGCAGAAGCCTCGGCAGCAAAGGGTTCGGCAGTTGATGGCACAAAAGGCTTAGGAGAAAGCAAGACGATGGCAACCACCGCTCAAACCCTTGATGAAACCAGCAACGCTGCAGCAATCACTAACGCGGAGAAGAAGCCAGAAGAAGAGAAGAACCCCTTCCTTGACTAAGCAGTTTACTAGCCTTTATTTTCTTTCCTTCATTATAAACAGGGCCTTCCAATTTTCGCCCTCTAGCATCGTGCTTACCTTATTAATAAAAACTCAAGCTTTGATTCTTTGCTAAGCATTGCAGTAGCTACAAAACTTCTAAAGCCTCATCGCTATGTAAAAATAGTACGAGGCAGAAGATCGTGCTCCAAAAAGCCTCTACGAGTGCTAAAACGACGTTGACCTTTCCCTCTGCTATAGATGCCTCTACGAGTGCCGAAAATAGCAAGAGTGTGGAAATACACATAAACAACAACCCACGTTCGATATTTTACTTATGGAAATATCAAAGAACAACGGGCTCATCGGCAGAATCACTACACCCGAAATATTCGGGAGTGCCTCGTCGAAATTTAAAACGGTTGAAAGCAAAGTTGCGCATACAACAGGTTTAGCAAGACCTGCAACACGAGCTGATCACTCACATGATTTGCTAGCCAACCAATATACATACATCTAAAACGAGCAACTAAGATTCGCTCAAAAACTTGCCAACGGCAATAACATGGTAAAAATACATATGCATGTATCTACCAAACGAGAGGGCATCATTACATAATCCAGACACTTGGATAAAGTAGCCAAATTCTCTATTTACAAAACAGACATTAAATCCCTGAAATCACCCTTGTGGAGTTCCTCTTCTTCAGTGTACCCTTGAGTCTTCCTCGAGTCTCGTCGACAACTATGTTGGCAGGCAACAATACCTTCGGGTACAGCGCCTCCAGGTCTCCGAGAGCGTTGGCAATCGACAAGCAAACTCCGCCGAAGGATAACGGGCAAGTACAAGGGCAAGTGTAAACCCGGCCCCCGCAAAAACTTGCGCGCGTACCAACTCTCGGACCTTCTTGGCGTTACCAAATTCAGTACATCAAAGCAAGGAGAGTTGGAGGAACTGCGTTCAAGGGAAACATTGTCTTCCAAACCACCCTCATAGCCTTATAGCACTTGTCAAAAAAAGGTATGGACCTGCTGAACCCGATCCTGAAAACGCGCGACAGCCGAAGCCTTTGAGTGCTCCCGCCAGAAAATCTCTTCGGATGAGGATAGCTGGGTCAATGCATTCACACGTTCATGAATCCGTTTGTTCTCCTCTGCACGGTTCAGATCTATGACTGGCACAGAAGTAAGCAAAGGATCAGATAAGATTCTATCAATCAAAGGGCGCAGAGATCAAAGGACTCACAGTTCAAGCTTTCGGTAGCCTTATGCAGCTCAGTAAGAGCATACCGCTCTACGTCGGCCGCAATCTCGCTCTTCTTGTTGACAATTGCAGCCAAGGCGTAAGTGCTGCGCAGGTCCTTCTCCATCTGCGTGATCCGATCCTTCATTCGTTGGACCCGATCACCTTCGGGAAGAACGCCTGAAGAGTCATCAACAAACGAGGACACCGGGAAAACCTCGCAGCAACAAGCGTCAAAAGGATGACGGTCATGGACAAATTAAGCATCCAACATAACTCCCATCAGGAGAGGTACAAGAAATTCCTATCGAGAGAAGTACAAATGAAGATATTATGACAAAAGTATGTTGGCAACATTGCCAAGACAAGTGTTCATTACAAACTTGAGTTCTCGCAATAGAATAATGTTTCATACTAGCCCAAGGATAAAATTGTTACAATAATCAAGGAGCTCGAGTCCGAGTCGACAGCTGGGGCCAGCCCGATGCCTTTCCCGACGAAACTAAATCAAGGAGCCGGCGAGCACAAGTACGGCGGACGCTGTAAAAGCGCTTAAGTTAACAAGACGCCCATCTTTCTCTTTCGGCAGCTCCTTAGTCATTTCTTCGATGTCAGCCTTAAAGCCGTAACCCATCATAAGTTGGAAGGCAAGAAGGGCACCATAGGTACGTGAGGTGCGCTTGAATACCTCGATGACCTCCTTGGTGTCGACTGCGAAGGCATCAATCAGCTTCCCCAGAGTCTTCTCTTGCTTGGCCTTGGGGAATATCATTGAATGCATCCGCGTCAGAGCACCCTTCCCCTTGTCAAGAAGCTCCCGGGTAAGTTGGTGGGCGGCGAGAACCGTCGACACACCATTTGCTGGGGAATTGCTCGGAATTTTGTCCAAGGCAGTAGCAGGGATGCTGGCGGCTTCTGCGAGAAATTAAAGGAAATCGTCGACGAAGAAGCAGATCCATAAAAAGTAATAATCAACAAGGGATATAGGAACTTACCAAGTAGGGCCAAGGCGGATTGACGGAGGAGTTCGTCCTTTTCTGCCGCCCGAGCTTCCTCCTCCTTCAGTCGCTCCTTCAGCTTGTTCAGCTCTTCTTTCAGGGAGTCGACCTCCTGGCAAGCTACGGCGGCCTTTTTGATGGCGCCATCCAACTTTGAGGAGGAAGACTTAGCCTCCTCCTGCAGCCGAATTTTGTCCGCCTCCAGAGAGGTGAATTGAGAGGCGAAAGCCTCTAAAGAGGATATTACACCTCGTAGATCCTTGAAGAAAGTGAATGTTTTACAAAGACCATTAGGCAAAGACACATTCCAAAAAGGTTCTTGCTAGACTCAACGAAGACTTACAGAAGGAGGAGCTGCGGCAGCAGCAGAAGCATCTTTCCCTTTGGAAAGGGAGGAGGCAGTCGATGCTTGCGCCGTGGGAGCCGCCTTGGGAGCCGAAGCTTCGGAAGCTGCGGCGGTTGGCGAGACAGCGTCAGATCTGACCCTCTTGGGTGGAGGCTCAATGAAAGCATCGTCACTACAAGAAAGATTTGATCGTCCAAGTTATGAGAGAAATGTAAAAAGATCAAGAAGCTGAAAATAGTAAGAAGAAGGAAAAAATAAACGCTTACAAATCAAGGAGATCATCTTCATCGGCAAAGCCGCCGATTGATCTCTTCATAGGTGGAGCCCTGATCTCTTCCACAGCTGCATTAACAAAGGCACCATGATCGGCGTCATCATCGCGCACTGATCCCTCTGTGTCGCAAGTTTCACCGGCTGATGGGGGGAGATTGGCATGAGCAGTTTCAGAATTTATCGGGTCATCATGATCGCTTGATGGGTTTGTATGCTCAACAGTACGAGAGTCAACGGGTTCTGAAGAGCCTCTTCCTTCGGAAGTGTCATTTGGCAAGTTATGTAAGTCCTTGAAGGCTACAAGGGTCTCTCGAAGAAAAGACAAATGAGGATAATAGTGATAAATGTCGATAGCAGTATAATAAGAATTCAAGGAGGGAAATTACCTCTGGTGGTGGATGATCGGCATCGAAAGGAGTATGCGGGGACATTAGTGGGATCGAGTCTTCTTCACTAAAGAAAGTGAGGCGACGGACTTCATCGAGCAGCTCTTTTTCCGACAGTTCGGCAGCATTAATTCTAGTCTCATCCTTTAGACCTGAGTACAACCACATTGGGCGAACCCTAGCCATGACTGGTTGGACCCGACGTTTCAGAAACACTGCCGCTACCTCGGTGCCTACCATGGTTTCCCCGTCAGCTTCCTTGATCCGAAGGAATCTGGCAAATAATTCGTCGGCTGCTACTTATTCGTCGGGAGAGAGAACATTCTTCCAGGAATTCTTAGGCTTGGCCTCAAGGACGTCGACAAAGCGAGGAAGCTGAGATTCGGGTGACGAGGAATCCTTGATATAGAACCACTTCAATCTCCATCCTTGCACGGACTCTCTCATTGGGAAATTGAAGTAATTGACATCCGAACGAGCTACAAATCCTACTCCTCCGGTGACAAAAGATCCATTGCTACTGCTGTATCTCTTCACATAGAAGATCTTTTTCCATAACCCAAAATGAGGCTCAATGCCCAGATATGCTTCGCAGAGGGTGATGAACACAACAACGTGAAGGATTGAGTTGGGAGTGAGTTGCCATAGTTGGATTTCGTAAGTTCACAGGAGATGGAGGAGGAATTCGTGAACAGGAAGCGAAAGGCCTCGGTACAAGAACGACAAGAACATCACGGTAAAACCGGCAGGAGGGTTAGGTCGAGAAATCGCACCTGGAAAGATCACATTCCCCTCATCGGAGGAGATCAATCCCAGGCTTCGGGATCTCTTTTCATCACGCTTGGTGACGGTCGAGGCTATCCAATCACCGGGCCTGGCTGCTGAGCTCGGTGGCGCCGGCGGCACCGGAGCTGGGGGAGGAGCGCTCGGGGCGCCTTCCTTCGAAAGGATCGAGGAAGGTTTGGCGGCGGCGCCTCCGCTCGTCGAGCTGGCGGCGGCGCTGGGGATCTTCTTCTTCACCATCGAGAAATCTGGGAGAAATCGGAAGACAGTGGTGGCGGCGCGAGCGGTTGTGAACAAGAGGAGAAGAAGAACGGCAAAGAGATAAATGAAGGAGAATGATAGGGATTTTTATCTCTGGGGAACTTAACGAAGGTTTCGTATTGTTAATGGTCCTTTTCTCCAGTTAATTGCGGAAATCGAGGAGGTGCCTCGTTAACCGTGTAAAGAGGAGAAGGAATCGCTCAAAAACAGGGCTGGCAGGTCGCGTCTTATCAGTCAAAATCAAGGGGACAGAAAAACGTCATCAATGACGTCATGAGGAATGATTGCATGCGAAGAGATAAGAAAATATCGAGTGATCAGCTTAAGCCTACGCACGGATTGTGAGCATCCGCACCTAGGCTCGGGGGCTACTCCCATCGGGAGCGCTGACGCGCACCCGATAGAATAAAGGTTCGAAGGAAAAACATGACTCAAGTCTGTACCCGGACGTAAGCGCCCGTGCCTGCACTCGGGGCTACTCCCATCGGGAGCGCTGAACGCGCACCCGATAAAACTTTTTTCGCGCTCCAGGATCATGCCCGGGGACTTGATTCTGTGTAGGGTAACGTTGTTTTGCCATCGGCAGTTAACCAGCAGAAGTTGGGCACGTTATTCGTTATCCCTTGCTTAAAGAAAATGTATCGGATGGACTAAAAAGACTTGCAGGAAAAAGCTTCGGCAGAAGAAGATGTTCAAGTAGTACAACTTGAGTCTACGCACGGATTGCAAGCATCCGTACCTAGACTCGGGGATACTCCCATCGGGGGTGCTGACGCGCCCCTGATAGAAAATAGAAGACAGAAGAAACACAAAAATGATCAAGGAGAAGGACTTCGGAAGAAGACATGCTCTAGTCTCTACCCGAACAATGTTCGGCTAGACACTTGGGGGCTACTGACGTGGGCATTACCCTTCGGGTAACCAATGTTGCTCTACCCTACGCAGCCCAACTGGAGGCCCATGAAGGTACCCGATGGCAAGATGGGCCACTAGGACGGTGCGGCGGAAGGTTTCTTGAAGTACAAGACACGGAAGGAGCCGAACAAGGAAAGATCTATTGTAAATCTACTCGTACTCGATTAGACCTCTCGGGACCTTGCCATCTATATAAAGGCCAGGAGAGGGGCTATCGAGGGACACAATCAACCTTAGCAATACTAGCCAACAGAAGCTTAGAACTAGGTTACCCTAGCAACTAGCATCTCGACGAGATCACAGCCGAACACTTCGGCACCCCATTGTAACCTGTTTTCATCATAATCAAAGAACAGACAGGCAGGACGTAAGGGTTTTACCTCATCGAGGGCCCCGAACCTGGGTAAATCGCTCTCCCCGCTTGTCTGTGTACCGATGTCTCGTGTCAGCTTGCAGGATTCCATCAACCCTGAGCCCCTATCGGAGGGCATTGCCGAGGAGCACCCTCGACAGAGCATCAAGAGGCAAATTCAAAACAAATTTAAGCCTAACATGCTTCCTATGAAAAGGAATCTTGTACACAAATGAATTCATGAAGAACAAAGTGACAAGCTTAAGAGGATAAAACACGAGTAACTTCAAGATTCTCAACATAAAGAGGGGAAACTTAATATTATTAAGATGCATATAACCATGTTTCCCTCTCTCATAATAACTTTCAGAGGCATCATGAACAAACTCAACAATATAAGTATCACATAAAGCATTCTTATTCACATGCATAAAAGTATCATTACTCTCCACATAAGCATAATCAATTTTATTAGTTGTAGTGGGAGCAAATTCAACAAAGTAGCTATCATTATTATTCTCATCAAGTGTAGTAGGCATAGTATAATCATAATTAAGCTTATCCTCCATAGTAGGCGGCACCAAAAGACCACTATCATTATAATCATCATATATGGGAGGCAAAGTATCGTCAAAGTAAATTTTCTCCTCAATGCTTGGGGGACTAAAAATATCATGCTCATCAAAGCCAGCTTCCCCAAGCTTAGAATTTTCCATATCATTGGCAACAATGGTGTTCAAAGCGTTCATACTAATATGTTCCATAGGTTTTTTAATTTTCGCATCAAACCATCCATGTCTAAAATCAGGAAATAGAATAAGAAGCTCATTGTTGTCCATTATGCCTAACTAGTGTAAACAAGAAACAAAAAGATGCAATTGCAGGATCGAAAGGAAATAGCTTCGAGCACACACACAACGGTGCCAGAAAAGTACTTTACCTGGGACCGGAGTATGAGAGCCTTTTACCTTTCCTCCCCGGCAACGGCGCCAGAAAATAGCTTCGTTGCCGGGATCAGGTGTGTGTGTGCCGTTTACCTTTCCTCCCCGGCAACGGCGCCAGAAAAGTGCTTGATGTCTACGGGTGCTTCTATTCTTGTAGACAATGTTGGGCCTCCAAGAGCAGAGGTTTGTAGAACAGCAGCAAGTTTCCCTTAAGTGGATCACCCAAGGTTTATCGAACTCGTGGAGGAAGAGGTCAAAGATATCCCTCTCAAGCAACCCTCGCAACCACAAAGCAAGAAGTCTCTTGTGTCCCCAACACACCTAATAGGTGCACTAGTTCGGCGAAGAGATAGTGAAATACAAGTGGTATGAATGAATATGAGCAAGTAGTACGGCGCCGAAAAGTGTTTGCCTGGCGTGCGTTGATGGTAGTAATATTGCAGGCAGTATAAATGCAGTAAAACAGTAAACAAGCAGCGATAGCAGTATTTAGGAACAAGGCCTAGGGATCATACTTTCACTAGTGGACACTCTCAACATTGATCACATAACAGAATAAATAGATAGATGCTAGACTCTACACCCTCTTGTTGGATGATGAACACCACTAATTGTGTAGGATTACACGAACCCTCAATGCCGGAGTTAACAAGCTCCACAATATTCAATGTTCATATTTAAATAACCTTAGAGTGCATAACAGATCAACATAACCAAACCAAGTACTAACATAGCATGCACACTGTCACCATCACACTATGAAGGAGGCATAGATCACATCAATACTATCATAGCAATAGTTAACTTCATAATCTACAAGAGATCACAATCATAGCCTACGCCAAGTACCACACGATGCACACACTGTCACCATTACACCGTGCAGGAGGAATAAACTACTTTAATAACATCACTAGAGTAGCACATGCGATAAATTGTGATACAAAACGCATTGCAATCATAAAGGGATATAAATAAGCACTTCACTATGCCATTCATAATAGTGAATAAGTATTCTGTGAAATTTTGCCTAAGAGACCCACACGGTGCACACACTGTCACCTTTACACACGTGGGACAAGGAGTCTCCGGAGATCACATAAGTAAAACCCACTTGACTAGCATAATGACATCTAGATTACAAGCATCATCATATGAATCTCAATCATGTAAGGCAGCTCATGAGATTATTGTATTGAAGCACATAGGAGAGAGATGAACCACATAGCTACCGGTACAGCCCCGAGCCTCGATGGAGAACTACTCCCTCCTCATGGGAGACAGCAGCGTTGATGAAGATGGCGGTGATGTCGATGGAGAAGCCTTCCGGGGGCACTTCCCCGTCCCGGCGGCGTGCCGGAACAGAGACTCCTGTCCCCCAGATCTTGGCTTCGCGATGGCGGTGGCTCTGGAAGATTTTCTCTGGTTTCGTCGAACGTAATAGGGTTTTCGCGACGGAGGCTTTAAGTAGGCGGAAGGGCAAGGTCGGTGGAGTCACGAGGGACCCACACAACAGGGCGGCGCGGGCCCTAGCCTGGCCGCGCCGCCTTAGTGTGGCGCCACCTCGTGGCCCCACTTCGTATCTCCTCCGGTCTTCCGGAAGCTTCGTGTGAAAATAGGACCCCGGGCGTTGATTTCGTCCAATTCCGAGAATATTTCCTTACTAGGATTTCTGAAACCAAAAACAGCAGTAAAACGAGAACTGGCCCTTCGGCATCTCGTCAATAGGTTAGTTCCGGAAAACGCATAAATATGACATAAAGTATGCATAAAACATGTAGATATCATCAATAATGTGGCATTGAACATAAGAAATTATCGATACGTCGGAGACGTATCAGCCCTCTTTGATGCCTCCATATTGACTCTCTCATGTATAGGTAGGGGCAACAAATCAAGCGGAGTAATGGGTTTGAAACCATACACCACCTCAAAGGGACACAACTCTATGGTAGAATGTACTGCCCTGTTGTAAGCAAACTCCACATGCGGCAAACAATCTTCCCACTCCTTCAGGTTCTTCTTTATCATGGATATTAACAGTTGTGACAATGTTCTATTCACCTCCTCAGTTTGACCATCATAAAAGTAGCTTTGTCCCCAGCTTTCCCAAAGTGTCTTCCAGAAGTAGCTCATAAACTTCACATCACGATCAGAAACAATAGTCTTCGGGACTCCATGTAGACATACAATCTCCCTGAAAAACAGGTTAGCAATATGTGACGCATCGTCGCTCTTGTGGCAAGCAATAAAGTGTGACATCTTAGAGAATATATCCCCTACCAAAAATATAGAATCATAGCCTCTCTTAGTACGCGGCAAACCCAACACAAAATCCATACTAATGTCTTCCCATGGTGTAGTAGGTGCCGGTAAAGGAGTATACAAACCGTGAGGCTTCAGCTTGGACTTGGACTTGTTACAAGTAATGCATCTCTTCACATATCTATCCACATCCCGCCTCATCTTTGGCCAATAAAAATGGTCAGCTAGCATGAGTAGCGTCTTCTCACGCCCAAAGTGACCCATCAAACCTCCAGCATGAGATTCCTGCAATAAGAGCAAACACACAGACGATTCTGGAACACATAGTTTGTTATTGTTAAAAAAAAACCCATCATGTATGTGATATTTCTCCCATGCTTTGCCAATAGCACACAAGCGACATGGTTCAGCAAAATCATGATCAGTAGCATAGAAATAACATAGTATCTCTAATCCAGGAATTTTAACATCAAGTTGTGTTAAGAGCATATTCTTCCTAGATAGAGCATCAGCAACAATATTATCTTTTACCTTCTTATGCTTAATAATGTATGGAAAAGACTCAATGAACTCAACCCACTTAGCAAGACACCTATGCAAGTTAGATTGAGCTTTCAGATATTTTAAAGCTTCATGATCAGAATGTATGATAAATTCTTTTGGCCACAAATAATATTGCCAAACCTCAAGAACTCTGATTAAAGCATACAGTTCTTTATCATACTAGTTGAATGCCCGTGCGTTGCTACGGATTAGTCAAGTAATACGAATGAAAATTCATACGCACAGAAAACATAGTGTGACTATAATGAAATATTTAGAGAAATTACCATGAGAACAATTCATAAAATCTAATTCCACCACATGGTATCTCAAACTCATGACAATCAACTTTCAAGAACCTATTTGGAATTAATATACCATCTCATCTATTGAAGTGTGGCATAATTCCTCATTTTCGTTGCCCACGTAGTACCTCACCACGTGTCTTCCCCTTTCCCGAATCCACAAGTGACCAGCATCCTCGAGCAATGTTCCTATCACAAACATGCTTCAAACTCCTGTGGACTCTACCTTCAGCCCCGTAATTATACGAAATTTCCGCAAGAGAGGATCATCCTTTCTACATAAAGAAGAAAAAAACGATCAACTGAAGACTAAACAGGAAGATAGAAGACAAGGGCAAACACTAATGAAAAGAATCACCATTTATTAATGACAATCTCATCTCACGCATCAAATGTATCTTAATGATAAATAAGGTCACCCAAAATAAGTAAGTTGTACTTACGATGAAAGTAACTGTGATTTACTTGCATAATTTGGAGATTCCTCTTCAATTTGGCATGCATTAGAGTAACTCTAGCTATTCCCAAATCAAAGAGGATGCTAGACTGCTAAATTTTCAGAGGTGTGGTGCATATAATGTTACCTAGTAGGTTAACTTTCATGTACCCAGATTTCGGTGTATTATTCCAGCAAACAAGGCGCGTGAATAAAAGAAGCTAAACCAAAGTGGTCTAGCTAAACAAAGGTTTGACCAGCAATAATAGTTCATTGGTTTTATAGTATGCAGAAAATTCATTATTTTTTAATACAAATGTAGTGCATGAAGAGATACTACCGGGGTGATCTACCAATTAGGTATATTTACGCTTTAGAACCATTGAAAACCTGCTTCAAGTTTGGTACAGAAAACATATTTCATTTATGTCTACTCTGCGCAGACTATTTGTTGGGCCAATTTTATGTTATTCACTCATATCTCTAGCTTATTTTTCTCAAGCAGTGTATCTATATGAAAAGCTACCAGCAGAACAGTTGGTGAAGTTGAATTGATGTTACTACAAAATCAGGTGAACAATTCTTTTGTGAAAGAGCAGTGTACGAAGCACATTTTCTATCGATGCATGCAAAGGAGACCTCTATGGGCCAAACAGGATACAAGCTCTAATGAGAAGAGCTATCTTATGAATTTCAATGCTAAAATATTCGTAAAATGCAAAAAAAAAACGAAGCTGCGTCATTGATTGATATACTCCCAATGCTGAAAAGTGAACTTTGGTTTGACTCAGTCCTATGCAGGATCGGCCGCAAATCTCTTGTAGGCCTTAAGATTGTCGCCTGGTCGCGTCGATGAGATGTGTCATCACCTGATCTGGACTTGCATTGGTGTTTTCTTGATGACCCCTAGTCCTACATGCTATTCACCTCTCGTGGAGCATGCGGGGGACGAAGGGGTCTTGGTTCCTCCTACAACAATAAGTAAGATTAAATGCATTCTCACCGGTTGCCACATTGCATATAACAACATATTTACCAAAATAGAAGCCGGGAGAGCGCCATCCAGGCGGTTGCTGCATCAGCAGCAGAGTAGGTAGCAGATTCATCTCATAGGCATAGCAGACTCTCCTCCCTCCCCGAAGTTTGTGCCTGCGGCCGCCGCCTCTTCCCTGCACCACTCCCTCCAACGTTATTTAAACATCTTCCTCTCTTCCTCTGGTGCTCAGCTCTGATCCCGTCATCAAAGTTGTCAACCGCTTGCAAAGCCATCTGCCCATCCCTAAGGGTCCTTTGCGCGTTCCTTTGCAGCGCTCTTCGCATGTCCTGCAATGGAACCAAGATGACCATTGATACGTCTCCGACGTATCGATAATTTCTTATGTTCCATGCTACTTTATTGATGATACCTACATGTTTTATACACATTATATGTCATTATTATGCGTTTTCCGGAACTAACCTATTGACGAGATGCCGAAGTGCCGGTTCTCGTTTTCTCGCTGTTTTTGGTTCCAGAAATCCTAGTAAGGAAATATTCTCGGAATCGGACGAAATCAACGCCCATCATCCTATTTTTCCACGAAGCTTCCGGAACACCCGAGAGCCGCCGGAGGAGGGCCCTGTGGGCCCCAGACGACAGGGCGGCGCGGCCAGGGCCTGGGCCACGCCCCCCTGTTGTGTCACCGCCTCGTCGACCTTCCGACTCCGCCTCTTCGCCTATATAAAGGTCCCTGACCTAAAACCTCGAGACGGGAAAGCCACGGTACGAGAAACCTTCCAGAGCCGCCGCCATCGCGAAGCCAAGATCTGGGGGACAGGAGTCTCTGTTCCGGCACGCCGCCGGGACGGGGAAGTGCCCCCGGAAGGCTTCTCCATCGACACCACCGCCATCTTCATCAACGCTGCTGTCTCCCATGAGGAGGGAGTAGTTCTCCATCGAGGCTCGGGGCTGTACCGGTAGCTATGTGGTTCATCTCTCTCCTATGTACTTCAATACAATAATCTCATGAGCTGCCTTACATGATTGAGATTCATATGATGATGCTTGTAATCTAGATGTCATTATGCTAGTCAAGTGGATTTTACTTATGTGATCTCCGGAGACTCCTTGTCCCACGTGTGTAAAGGTGACGAGTGTGTGCACCGTGTGGGTCTCTTAGGCTATATTTCACAGAATACTTATTCACTGTTATGAATGGCATAGTGAAGTGCTTATTTATATCTCTTTATGATTGCAATGTGTTTTGTATCACAATTTATCCATGTGCTACTCTAGTGATGTTATTAAAGTAGTTTATTCCTCCTGCACGGTGTAATGGTGACAGTGTGTGCATTCGTGTTAGTACTTGGCGTAGGCTATGATTATGATCTCTTGTAGATTATGAAGTTAACTATTGCTATGATGGTATTGATGTGATCTATTCCTCGTACATAGTGTGAAGGTGACAGTGTGCATGCTATGTTAGTACTTGGTTTAGTTGTGTTGATCTGTCATGCACTCTAAGGTTATTTAAATATGAACATTGAATATTGTGGAGCTTGTTAACTCCGGCATTGAGGGTTCGTGTAATCCTATGCAATTAGTGGTGTTCATCATCCAACAAGAGAGTGTAGAGTATGCATTTATCTATTACTGTTATGTGATCAAAGTTGAGAGTGTCCACTAGTGAAAGTCTAATCCCTAGGCCTTGTTCCTAAATATCGCTATCACTCGCTTGTTTACTTGTTTTACTCGCGTTACTACTGCTGCGTTACTACTGCTTGTTTACTGTCCTGGGCAAAGCACTTTTCTGGTGCCGTTGCCACTGCTCATACTTATTTATACCACCTGTATTTCCCTATCTCTTCGCCGAACTAGTGCACCTATTAGGTGTGTTGGGGACACAAGAGACTTCTTGCTTTGTGGTTGCAGGGTTGCATGAGAGGGATATCTTTGACCTCTTCCTCCCTGAGTTCGATAAACCTTGGGTGATCCACTTAAGGGAAACTTGCTCGCTGTTCTACAAACCTCTGCTCTTGGAGGCCCAACACCGCTCTACGAGAAAAGGAGGGCGTAGACATCAAGCTATTTTCTCGGCGCCGTTGGCGGGAGGAAAGGTAAAAGGTACTCACACTCCGGATCTCGGCTACTAAGCTATTTTCGCCGTTGTGTGTGTGCTCGAAGCTATTTCCTTTAGATCCTGCAATTGCATCTTTTTGTTTCTTGTTTACACTAGTTTGGCATAATGGACAACAATGAGTTTCTTATTCTATTTCCTGATCTAAGACATGGATGGTTTGATGCGAAAATTAAAAAACCTATGGAACCTTATTTGCATGCTAGTAGCAATGATATTAGTATGAACGCTTTGAACACCATTGTTGCTAATGATATGGAAAATTCTAAGCTTGGGGAAGCTGGCTTTGATGAGCATGATATTTTTAGTCCCCCAAGCATTGAGGAGAAAATTTACTTTGACGATACTTTGCCTCCTATTTATGATGATTATAATGACATTGGTCTTTTAGTACTGCCTGTTATGGAGGATAAATTTTATTATTATTACAATATGCCTCCTATATTTGATGATGAGAATAATAATGATAGCTACTTTGTTGAATTTGCTCCCACTACAACTAATTAAATTGATTATGCCTATGTGGAGAGTAATAATTTTATGCATGAGACTCATGTTAAGAATGCTTTATGTGATAGTTATATTGTTGAGTTTGCTCATGTTGCTACTGAAAGTTATTATGAGAGAGGAAAATATGGTTGTAGAAATTTTCATGTTACTAAAACACCTCTCTATGTGCTGAAATTTTTGAAGCTACACTTGTTCTATCTTCCTATGCTTGTTACTTTTTTCTTCATGAACTTGTTTATTTACAAAACTCCTATGCATAGGAAGCATGTTAGACTTAAATTTGTTTTGAATTTGCCTCTTGATGCTCTCTTTTGCTTCAAATACTATTTCTTGCGAGTGCATCATTAAAACTGCTGAGCCCATCTTAATGGCTATAAAGAAAGAACTTCTTGGGAGATAACCCATGTGTTTATTTTGCTACAGTACCTCTATTTTGTGTTTGAGTCTTGGAAGTTGTTACTACTGTAGCAACCTCTCCTTATCTTAGTTTTGTTGCATTGTTGTGCCAAGTAAAGTCTTTGATAGTAAGGTTCATACTAGATTTGGATTACTGCGCAGAAACAGATTGCTTGCTGTCACGAATCTGGGCCTAATTCTCTGTAGGTAACTGAGAAAATTATGCCAATTTACGTGAGTGATCCTCAGATACGTACGCAACTTTCATTCAATTTGGGCATTTTCATCTGAGCAAGTTTGGTGCCATTTTAAAATTCGTCTTTACGGACTGTTCTGTTTTTGACAGATTCTGCCTTTTATTTCGCATTGCCGCTTTTGTTAAGTTGAATGAGTTTCTTTGTTCCATTAACTTTCAGAAGTTTTGTGCAATGTCCAGAAGTGTTAAGAATGATTGTGGCACCTCTGAACATATGAATGTTTGATTGTGCACTAACCCTCTAATGAGTTTGCTTAAAGTTTGGTGTGGAGGAAGTTTTCAAGGGTCAAGAGAGGAGGATGATATACTATGATCAAGAAGAGTGAAAAGTCTAAGCTTGGGGATGCCCCCGTGGTTCATCCCTGCATATTTCAAGAAGACTCAAGCGTCTAAGCTTGGGGATGCCCAAGGCATCCCCTTCTTCATCGACAATTTATCAGGTTTCTTCTCTTGAAACTATATTTTTATTCGGTCACATCTTATGTACTTTACTTGGAGCGTCTGTGTGATTTTGTTTGTGTTTTTGTTTGAATAAATCCTTGTGTGGGAGAGAGACACGCTCCGCTGGTTCATATGAACACATGTGTTCTTAGCTTTTCATGTTCATGGCGAAGGTTGAAACTGCTTCGTTCATTGTTATATGGTTGGAAACGGGAAATGCTACATGTAGTAATTAATAAAATGTCTTGGGTAATTTGGTACTTGGCAATTGTTGTGCTCATGTTTAAGCTCTTGCATCATATACTTTGCACCTATTAATGAAGAAATACATAGAGCTTGCTAAAATTTGGTTTGCATAATTGGTCTCTCTAAAGTCTAGATAATTTCTAGTATTGAGTTTTGAACAACAAGGAAGACGGTGTAGAGTCTTATAATGTTTACAATATGTCTTTTATGTGAGTTTTGCTGCACCGGTTCATCCTTGTGTTTGTTTCAAATAACCTTGCTAGCCTAAACCTTGTATCGAGAGGGAATACTTCTCATGCATCCAAAATCCTTGAGCCAACCACTATGCCATTTGTGTCCACCATACCTACCTAAGTACATGGTATTTCTCTGCCATTCCAAAGTAAATTGCTTGAGTGCTACCTTTAAATTTCCATCATTCGCCTTGCAATATATAGCTCATGGGACAAAATAGCCTTAAAAAGTATTGTGGTATTGAATATGTACTTATGCACTTTATCTCTTATTAAGTTGCTTGTTGTGCGATAACCATGTTCCTGGGGACGCCATCAACTACTCTTTGTTGAATATCATGTGAGTTGCTATGCATGTCCGTCTTGTCTGAAGTAAGGGCGGTTTTCACAATCAAATGGTTTGAGTATGCATACTGTTAGAGAAGAACATTGGGCCGCTAACTAAAGCCATGAATCATGGTGGAAGTTTCAGTTTGGACATAAAACCTCAATCTCTTATGAGAATATTATCTGTTGTTGAATGCTTAAGCATTAAAAGAGGAGACCATTATCTGTTGTCTATGTTGTCCCGGTATGGGTGTCTAAGTTGAAGAATGATCAAAAGCGAGAAATCCAATGCGAACTTTCTCCTTAGACCCTTGTACAGGCGGCATAGAGGTACCCCATTGTGACACTTGGTTGAAACATATGTTATGCAATGATGATCATTGTTAACCCAAGCTAATGAGGACAAGGTGCGGGCACTATTAGTACACTATGCATGAGGCTTGCAACTTGTAAGATATAATTTACATAATACATATGTTTTATTACTACCGTTGACAAAATTGTTTCATGTTTTCAAAACCAAAGCTCTAGCACAAATATAGCAATCGATGCTTTCCTCTTTGAAGGACCTTTCTTTTACTTTTATGTTGAGTCAGTTCACCTATCTCTTTCCACCTCAAGAAGCAAACACTTGTGTGAAGCTGTGCATTGATTCCTACATACTTGCATATTGCACTTGTTATATTACTTTACATTGACAATATCCATGAGATATACATGTTATAAGTTGAAAGCAACCGCTGAAACTTAATCTTCCTTTGTGTTGCTTCAATACCTTTACTTTGATTTATTGCTTTATGAGTTAACTCTTATGCAAGACTTATTGATGCTTGTCTTGGAAGTACTATTCATGAAAAGTCTTTGCTTTATGATTCATTTGTTTACTCATGTCATTGCCATTGTTTTGATCGATGCATTTATTACATATGCTTACCATAGTATGATCAAGGTTATGATGGCATGTCACTCCAGAAATTATCTTTGTTATCGTTTACCTGCTCGGGACGAGCAGGAACTAAGCTTGGGGATGCTGATACGTCTCCGACGTATCGATAATTTCTTATGTTCCATGCTACTTTATTGATGATACCTACATGTTTTATACACATTATATGTCATTATTATGCGTTTTCCGGAACTAACCTATTGACGAGATGCCGAAGTGCCAGTTCCTGTTTTCTGCTGTTTTTGGTTCCAGAAATCCTAGTAAGGAAATATTCTCGGAATCGGACGAAATCAACGCCGAGCATCCTATTTTTCCACGAAGCTTCCAGAACACCCGAGAGCCGCCAGAGGAGGGCCCTGTGGGCCCCAGACGACAGGGCGGCGCGGCCAGGGCCTGGGCCGCGCCCCCCTGTTGTGTCACCGCCTCGTCGACCTTCCGACTCCGCCTCTACGCCTATATAAAGGTCCCTGACCTAAAACCTCGAGACGGGAAAGCCACGGTACGAGAAACCTTCCAGAGCCGCCGCCATCGCGAAGCCAAGATGCGGGGGACAGGAGTCTCTGTTCCGGCACGCCGCCAGGACGGGGAAGTGCCCCGAAAGGCTTCTCCATCGACACCACCGCCATCTTCATCAACGCTGCTGTCTCCCATGAGGAGGGAGTAGTTCTCCATCGAGGCTCGGGGCTGTACCGGTAGCTATGTGGTTCATCTCTCTCCTATGTACTTCAATACAATAATCTCATGAGCTGCCTTACATGATTGAGATTCATATGATGATGCTTGTAATCTAGATGTCATTATGCTAGTCAAGTGGATTTTACTTATGTGATCTCCGGAGACTCCTTGTCCCACGTGTGTAAAGGTGACGGTGTGTGCACCGTGTGGGTCTCTTAGGCTATATTTCACAGAATACTTATTCGTTGTTATGAATGGCATAGTGAAGTGCTTATTTATATCTCTTTATGATTGCAATGTGTTTTGTATCACAATTTATCCATGTGCTACTCTAGTGATGTTATTAAAGTAGTTTATTCCTCCTGCACGGTGTAATGGTGATAGTGTGTGCATCCGTGTTAGTACTTGGCGTAGGCTATGATTATGATCTCTTGTAGATTATGAAGTTAACTATTGCTATGATGGTATTGATGTGATCTATTCCTCCTACATAGTGTGAAGGTGACAGTGTGCATGCTATGTTAGTACTTGGTTTAGTTGTGTTGATCTGTCATGCACTCTAAGGTTATTTAAATATGAACATTGAATATTGTGGAGCTTGTTAACTCCGGCATTGAGGGTTCGTGTAATCCTACGCAATTAGTGGTGTTCATCATCCAACAAGAGAGTGTAGAGTATGCATTTATCTATTCTGTTATGTGATCAAAGTTGAGAGTGTCCACTAGTGAAAGTCTAATCCCTAGGCCTTGTTCCTAAATACTGCTATCGCTGCTTGTTTACTGTTTTACTGCATTACTACTGCTGCGTTACTACTGCTTGTTTACTGTCCTGGGCAAAGCACTTTTCTGGTGCCGTTGCCACTGCTCATACTTATTTATACCACATGTATTTCACTATCTCTTCGCCGAACTAGTGCACCTATTAGGTGTGTTGGGGACACAAGAGACTTCTTGCTTTGTGGTTGCAGGGTTGCATGAGAGGGATATCTTTGACCTCTTCCTCCCTGAGTTCGATAAACCTTGGGTGATCCACTTAAGGGAAACTTGCTGCTGTTCTACAAACCTCTGCTCTTGGAGGCCCAACACTGTCTACAGGAAAAGGAGGGCGCGTAGACATCAACCATTCCGACGTAGCTGAATATGAATGCAAGTTTGTGACGAACCAGACAGTAGCAGAGGGTAGCACATTGAAATCTATCAACTGGGGGCATAAGCATGCATCATATTAGAAAGGTTTAGCACTCGGGAATGCAATAAATCAAACACTTGGAGTGCAATATGCAAAGACAATGAAGTGTGGCCAAAAAAATGCCAGGCATGGAGTTGACGAGGATCATGCCGGTGGCGTCCATGCATGTGTGGTAATGAAATCTCTTCACCTTGGAGCAGGTACGGACCCAAATGAGGAAGGGGCCGAAGAAGACGAACGGCCAGAGGGGGAACCAGCCCGACGCGCTCTTGCCCAGGATCCAGGGCACGTTGATGGAGTGTGCAGCATCTCGGTGATGACGTATGCGACGTTGATGGTTGCCAGGATTGGGACTGTGGCGGCGGAGGTCGTCGACGGAAGGGAATAGGCCAGGCGGTGCCGGTCATGGAGGCAGGCGGGAGAGGTCGGCCTGGGTGGTGGGCACCTGCGGCGTCGTAGAGGTTCTGCAGGAAGGTCGCGCGGCGGAGCCAAAAAACTACAGAGGCGGCACAAGTTGGGAGCCTGTGGCAGCGAGAAGAAAAAACGGCGATAAAGCAGAGATATATTTCATGGATATTTCCTTACACCTACGAATAGGAAAGACATCAGGGCAAGTAAGGAAAGAAAATGCCCACAATTATATCTTTCCCGATGTGTATCACACATTGGGAAATACGTGATTGATTGAATATGATTCATGGGATACTGCATGATTTTGTTTTGCAGGGAACCATGATTTTTATATTGTGTGATGACAAAAAGGAAAGAGGCACGACTTGCCTTGTAATTAGATCCGACGACTGGACGTTAAGCTTAGACTGTGAGATTAGATTGGATGGCCCAGATTGTTTTAATGACGACCATCAAAGTGCGTTGAGTGTCAAACGACCAACTCTCATTTAATAGTAAAGATATAGGATAGTTCAACTTAGCACCAGAAAGTTTCTCTGAAAAATATGCAATTGGGCGACCCTCTTGCATCAACACACCACCAATCCCAATACCACTAGCATCACATTGAATCTCAAATTGCTTATTGAAATCAGGAAGTGCAAGCAACGGTGCAGAAGTTAACAATCTTTTCAGTTCATCAAAAGCATGATCTTGGGCTGCACCCCACTCAAAGACAACACCCTTTTTAGTAAATTCATTAAAAGGTGCAACAATAGTACTAAAATTGGGCACAAATCTTCTATAGAACCCAGCTAGACCATGAAAACTTCTTACTTGACTCACATTCATGGGAGTAGGCCAATTTTGAGACACATCTACTTCTACTCCATGCTTAGAGACAACATAACCCAGAAATATGACCTTATCTTTGCAAAATGTGCACTTCTCAAGATTACCATAGAGTTTACTATCACGCAACACTTGCAAAACATGTCGAATATGTATAGTATGATCAGATTAATTGCGGCTGTAGATTAATATGTCATCAAAGTATACAACCACAAACTTGCCAATAAAATCACGCAAAACATGGTTCATCAGTCTCATGAAAGTGCTAGGTGCATTAGTTAAACCAAAAGGCATTACTAACCACTCATATAAACCAAATTTTGTTTTAAAGGATGTTTTCCATTCACCCCCCTCTTTCATCCTAATTTGATGATAACCACTACGCAAATTAATTTTAGAGAAAATAGCAGCACCACTCAATTCATCTAACATATCCTCTAAACGGGGAATAGGATGACGATATCAAATAGTAATGTTGTTTATCGCTCTACAATCCACACACATGCGCCATGTACCATCTTTCTTAGGAACTAAAATAACAGGAACAACATAAGGACTAAGGCTTATGCAGATATAACCTTTTGTTCGGTAGCGCTTGTACTTGCTTCTGTATCTCCTTCGTCTCTTCGGGGTTCGTCCTATATGGCACCCTATTGGGTAGAGAAGCTCCGGGAATCAAGTATATTTGATGCTCAATACCACGCAATGGTGGAAATCCTGCGGGCACCTCCTCCAGAAACACGTCGCTGAATTCCTGCAAAACACTAGAAATAGCAAGAGAAATAGGGGTCATATCGTTAGAAAACAAAACCTCACCCTTGTACATGAGCATAAGAGGCATGGATGTAGGATCCTCACTAAATTATCTCATGTCCTCTTTGGTGGCTAATAAGACTAAGGAATTCACTCTCTCACTTTTCGTTATATCACTCACGGCATTACAATTCGCTCGCCTATCTATAGGTGCATCCTCCAAATTGACTTCAACTTTCTGACGAGACTCATTGACAATTTGTTGTGGTCACATAAGCTGCAAGTTGATTTTCTTACCCTTGAACTCCAAGTGATATGTATTGGCGCGACCATTGTGTTGCACAGAACGGTCATAGAGCCATGGCCGACCCAATAGTAGGTGACACACCGTCATAGGAACCACATCAAAATCAATGGAATCCTTATACGGTCCAATATCAAACTCAACACGCACCATGTGGTTTACCTTCATCTCACCATTGTCGTTCAACCACTGAATATAGTATGGATGCGGGTGTGGTAGATACTTCAGTTTCGGCTTGGTACACAACTCCGTGCTTGCTAAATTGTGGCAACTCCCGCCATCAATAATGACCTTGCAAGCCTTGTCAGGACCAACTAAAGCCTTTGTTTGGAACAAATTGCAGCGCTGAGTAGATGCACTTGGCAACACATTAAGAGCACGCTGAGACACAACAATAGTGCGAGCATCAGACGGATAAGCATCTACACCATCACTGTCATAGTCATCATCTTCGGGAGCATATGGATCAATATCATCGCCAGTCTCATACTCATTGTCCTCATTGATAATCATGAATTTGCGGTTAGGACAATCTCTCTTGAAGTGACCCTTGCCACCACATGTATGACAATTCATATCGCGGTTGCGCGCAGTAGACATGCTAGAACCACTCGTACTTGCAGCAGGTTCGGGCTTCTTTGTGTTGGACACATTGGAAACCGGCTTGCTAGACGAAGTAGGGAACTGTGGAGAGCGCGATGATGGCGCCAGCGTCGTAGATGGGGGCGCCCTAGGCGTGTAGCGCCCAGCTCCCGTAGCACGACCTTTGATTTGCGCTTCTTCAGCCAACTGTGCTTCAGCTTCTCTTGCATGATGTAGTAACTCATTCATTGTAGTGTAACTGTGATGATGAACAATGCCTTTGATATCATACTTCAAACCATGTAGAAAACGCTGCATTGTCATCTGAATTGACTCACGGCCACGGCCACGCTGCATAAGCATTTCCATCTCCATGAAATAAGTATCAACAGTCTTCACACCTTGTCTCAAAAGGGTCAACTTATCATATATAGATTGCAAATAGTTAGTGGGAACGAAACGAGCTTGCATAATAGCCTTCATCTCACGCCATGTAAGAACTGGCAATTCGTTATCTTCCTGACTAGTACATGTAACTCCATCCCACCAACACAATGCATAGCCATCAAATTCTGAAGAAGCAAGCTTAACCTTCCTATCTTCAGTATAGTCATGTAGGCGCCACAACTTCTCAATCTTCAGGTCCCAAGTGAGGTATTCTTCAACATCAGCACCTCCTTCAAATTTGGGTATTAAGAACTTTGGCTTACCCAAACCATCGTCTTGCTGTTGTGGATAAGCACAACGAGCTAAGAGTTCAACAAAGCCACGATCACGGTTACCACGTCCAGCACCACGACCAACTCCAGGTGCTTCATCCTGAAGCTCAGGGTCTTCATCCTCTTGTTGTTGTTGTTGGGTGAGATTATCAACAGCTAGTTGCAAAACTTGAAGACTGCGCTGGATATCCGTCATTTGATCTTGCATTGTGGTGACGGTCTCATTAGTAGCATCCAGCTTCTGGGAGATCTCCTGAACAGTCCCCCTAAGTTCATCGTCTTGAGTGCAGAATTCACGCCGCATCTCATTACGAAGAGCTTCATACTCCCTCCATGTCATCACATCAGCGGCATCCTTGTTTTCTGGTTAACAATTTTCTCATCACTAGAAAACATGGTTAGTAGGTTAGTGCACTAAAAAATATATGGTGGTTGATGTGGGCATTACCCTTTGGGTAACTAGTATTGCGCTACCTCTTGCAGCCCAACCAGGGACCCATGAAGAATATCCATCGACCAAGGTGGGCCGCTATGTCGGTTCCAAGGGAGGAGTCTTGACAAGCAAGGAAAGAAGACGAAGAAACAAGGAAAGTTTAGACATAGGACTCTTTGTAACCTAGTCGTACCCGGACAGATCTCTCGAGACCTGGCTCGCTATATAAGGGCAAGGAGAGGATCTACCGAGGGACACACAATCATAGTAACCATAGTGTAAGGGTATATTGCCCCTATGTGTGGTTTTGGTAATTAAGTGACAACCCCTATGGACTAATGTTTTCATTGAGTTTATATGAAGGAATATTCCATAGGTACTACTTGTATTCCATGTGTTGGATTCAAGTATGGATTCCATGAAGATAAATATATACCATGTGTATTGGCATCAAGATCATCGATTTGAAGATATATATGTGATATGATCAAGAAGAAGAAATGAAGATGGAGTTCCTATGTGGAACTCAATATTAGCCATGCTATATCTTATGTGATAAGCAATAAATGATCAAGATCTTAAGAGCTTGATTCCAAGTGAAGAATTCTTTATACACCTCAAGATAGTATGATAGAGCATGAGAAGATACAAGGTTGACCAATACAAAGAGTGAAAAATAGATACAAGTTTGGTCAACACATGAAGCATGAAAAATGGACATGTGAAGACGTGCATCAATGGAGCTTTCTCATCACAGTGTATGGGGGAGCATTTGTGAGTCTTCATGAAGCGACAATGATCAAGTGAGGCATTCCGGCTTGAGTGGAGCTTGAAGAGTTATCATCAAGATCAAGCGGGATGCGCAAGGCAAAGGTATGGTCTTGATAGGTTTTACTTTTACCGGTCTCAAGGTGGTTGATGGGAGACCAGATTATAGGATAGATAGCCGCACTATCAAGAGGGGCTTTCGGTTGGGTAACTTGATCACATCGTCTTAGGGAGCTCAATACTTTCCATACTTTGCATATCCCTATTGCTTCTTGGTGTTTCTCTGTGAGAGGTTCTTGAGCTTGTTGCTAGCTTTACAACAAGCCCAAGTTCATCGAAAACGGAATTCGTATGACTCTTCTATGACATTTTCAAGGTTGGGTGATTTTACCGGTTATTCATGATATAAGGTTCTACCTTTTATATTCATGATAAAATCCCCTCCTACAGATTCTTGTGTTTTCACTTTCTATAGGATAGCATTTGTTGTTATCTTTTAAACAAAATTGGTTTCATTCAATTCGGAGTTCGGGAGCATTTGTTATTAAAGAAAAGGAAAAATGAATTTATCATTAGGATCTTTTCCCTGCAAAATAAAAAGAAAAAGGAGGGGAAGAGGCCAGCCACCGACCGGTCTGCCGGCCCAGCCAACGACCCACCCGGTCTGTGCCGGCTCTGGCACTTGTGCCAACCGGGCCATTCCAGTGGCCTTTCGGCCCACGACCGGCGGCTGGCTCGGTCCATGCCGGCTCGCCCGGCATGTGCCCCGGTGGACCGGGCACCTCCCCAGCTGGGCCGCTTGGCTCCCTTGGCCCGTTCGGTTGTTCCCTTGGGCCGCTGCGTCACGGCCAGCTCGCCCCGACCTCTCCGCTCCCCGTGGGCCTCTCTGCTCCCCAGTCCCATTCGCCCCAGCGCGGCCTGCTCGCCCCATCCGGCCTGGGCCTCGGCTCGGCCGGGCTGCATGCCGTCCTGTCCGGCTGCTGCTCCGGTCGGCCGGCCTGGCCGCCGGCTGGGCCGATTTCGTGTGCGATTTCTGCTTACTTTTCCCCAATGATTATTTTCCCCCTTTAGCTATAAATAGCCTTCTTCCACCTTGAGCTGAGTTAGTTCTTCCCACCCTACTCCTCCATTGTTGCTATTTGAATAACTTGCTTCCCCTCTTGATTCCTCCCATGATTCTTGCCCATTCTTGAGGATTTGAGAGAGGAGATCTAGATCTACAATCCCCACCAATTCATTTCTCCTCTAAGTAAGGGGAACCCATTGGATCTAGATCTTGGAGTCTTTTGTTGACTTTCCTCTTTGTTCTTCCCCTCTAATCTCATCCTAGCATTTGTTGCTTGGGTGGGATTTGAGTGTGAAGGACTCGAACACCTCTAGTGTTCTTGCTTTGCATCATTGCATAGTGTTGAGCTCTCCACCACGATTAGTTCGAGTGAGAGACCGTGAGCTTGTTAATCTTGGAGGGAGACCTCCTTGTTGGCTTGGAGGTTGGTGCTCCGGTGATCTCTTCAAGGAAGATTGTGAAGAGGCCCGGGCTTCTCCTTCGTGGAGCTTGTGAAGTGGTTGTGGAGCTTGCCATCTCCGGAGTGGAGGAAAAGCTAACCATAAGGAAAGGGCCATTATCCTTCGTGGGAGTGGCTCGGAGAATAGGGTGAGCCTTCGTGGCATTGGGGAATCCTTCGTGGGACCTCCACTCCTCCAAACGTGACGTACCTTCTTGCAAAGGAAGGGAACACGGGAATACATCCTCGTCTCCATGTGCCTCGGTTATTTCTATACCCGAGCTTTCTTTCCTTGTGATAGCCATCGTGCTTGAAGTACATACGTTAGTTTAATTCCGCATTCTTACAAGACAAATCCGTAAGAGTTTTTAAACGCCTATTCACCCCCCTCTAGGCGACATCTCGTCCTTTCAATTGGTATCAGAGCAAGGTCTCTCCTTGTTTAAGGCTTCACCGCCTTGAGAGTAAAGATGTCGGCTAGTAATATAGTGCACAATGACACAATTATCCTTAATGGCACAAATTATGTTTTATGGAGAAATTGCTTGCTTTATAACCTTCGGACCTTGTGTCCAAATATAGAGCAATTTCTAGGATTAGGTTTTTCTCCTCCGATGGATCCTCAAAATCTATCTTTAGAGGATGAGAAAAACTTACATCTTGAAGCTCAAGTATCTAATGAGCTTTTATTCTCCTTAAGACCAGATTTCGTAGGTTCTTGATATATATAAAGCGAAAGTCGTCTCATGAGATGTGGATCAAGCTTAAGGAAATTTTTGGTGGATCCATTTCTCATTTGGTCGGTGGTGTCTCCAAGGAGCTCTCTTTCCCTTCACATCATGAAGAGCTCCAAGTTGCTTCCACCTCCGGCCGTGATGTATCATCATCTTCATACACTTCACCAATGTGTGGCAAGACACAAGGTAATGATATGGTGAGTGGTGAGGAAAATTGCAATGTTGATATTGTGCTCAATAGTGATGATTCTTCATCTCTATCCCATTGCATTGTCTCCTCTTTGGACCTAGACACATCTAGCACCAAAAATGTCTTACATGCTAGTGTTGATAGTCCTTGCATATCATGTATAAACTCCCTACATAAATCCCATGATGATATGCTTGCCTTGTCTTGTTGCCATAATCAAAATGTTTCTATTTCCTCTAGTTGTTTGTTGACTAACAATGTAGAGGAAACCGAACACTCTATGGGGATTCAAGAATATCCTCATCTTCATCCTCCGGTATGCACATGTGCCTTATGGCAAATGGATCAAAGGTATCTCCTACTTTGACTCCTAACACATCCTCTAACGATGAGAGTGATGATGATGATAATGATGAAGAATATAATACTTTGTTGCATGATATGGGAATGGTATATGCTTCTCTTAATGGTAATAAAGAAGCTCGTGCTAATCTTGAACACTCTATGGTAATCTTAAATAAATACATGGGAACCATAATGGAGTTGGAGTCCCATGTTGAAAATGGGAGAATGAGATTCAATCTCCTGAAGCATGAGTTGAACAATGAGAAGCATACTAATTTCCTTCTCACACAAAAAATTGAATCCCTTGGGCTTGAAAAGGAAAATCCCATTGATGATGCTTGTGCTACTAACTCTACTTCTTGTGAAGCATCTATCTTAAAGGAGAATGCTGAGCTTAGGGCTCAACTTGATTTGCTAACTAGCAATTATAGGGAATTAGAAGAAAGTCATGAAAAGCTCTCGGGCTCTCATAATGATCTTCTAATATCCTATGATGCATGGGCTAAATTTAGCTCATGAGTCAAGTATCACTAAGATAACATCTTGTGAGCCTCATGTGGACATTTGCACAATCTCTACTACAAATGCTACATTTCCATGTGCTAATCCTAGTAATCCAACTAGCCAAACTATTGATATACCTTGTGTTGGATTACTTTCCTTGCCTTGTTGCTCTAACAATGAAGCTTCTACTTCCTCTAGTACTTGTATTTCTACTAACCATGTAGAGGAAATAAAAGAGCTCGAGGCCCAAGTCCTTTCTTTGAAGAAAGACTTGGAAAAGCATCATGAAGGGAAATACGCACTTGACAAGATGTTGAGTGCGCAACAATCCCCCAATGACAAGAGTGGACTTGGATTCAACTCCAATAACAAGAACAAGTCCAAAAGCAAGAGCAACAAGAAGAAGGGCCAAGATAAAGTCAAGAAACCGGCCAACTTGGTTTGCTTCAAGTGCAAGGTTGAAGGGCACCATGTTAGATCATGCCCATTGAAGAAGAAGCACTTAAGTGAGAAACAACAAGGGAAACAACCACAAGGTCAAGGCCAAGCTCAAGCTCGACCTCAAGTTGAAGATAGGCCACTTCCCAAGAAGAATCAAGATAAAGTTCCCCAAGAGAAGAAATCAATAAATAAGAGAAAGGGGAACACTTGCTACGTACTTACGCCGTGAGAAGGGGCACCTTGATTCTTCATGTTTAAGTGGTACCTTATCTAACCCTATAATTGTTGATGATTATTATTCTCTAGGGAAGGATAAGGATGGCAATGTGTTTGCCAAGTTTGTTGGAACTTAAAGTGGTTTCAAGAAAAGAACCATTTGGGTTGCCAAGCCTATTGTGACTAACCTCTTAGGACCCAACTTGGTTGGGGACCAACAAGCTCAAACTTGATCAATAGGTGTATGAGGAGGGCATTGGAGACTTGGCTACTTCATGAAGAATTAAGGGATCTTCATATATTATATTTTGACCAAGCCAAGTCGTATGGATTATCATCTATATGTTATATCCAATGTTCCTCTTTGCGGTAACTTATACTTCAACTCATCATATTTATTGTAAGTTACTTGCCCCTTTGCATGTTTGGTTTTGGACCAAATATGTGTTTGTATGTGTTGTGTCTTACTTGCCTATCTTGTGTATTCAAGTATGTTTGTTTGACTCATCATATACTTGTGTATTGTTGTGAGCCTAATGCATCTTGATGACATCTTATTTGGCTCTCTTTGAGTGATTAATGGAACATCCCATTTTGGGGGAGTGATATGAATTGTGCATCTCTCTTTCTTTAAAATGTGTGTACATGGGTACCACCACATAGTATTGATATTGCAAGATTATCTAGTCACTATGTGGTGTGTCATACTCATGAGAAATAAAATTCTAATGTCCATTAATCATCTCTAGTCGAATTTTAGTTGCCTCTTGTTTAGAAGAAATGTTTTATCACATTATGGGGGGTAATATGTTTTGTACATATCACAAGCCTAGAAAATGTGAACATATGAGGTTATGCCACTTAGAGTTGATACTCTTAATTATCTTGATCCTAGGTGGCATGTTTGCTCAAACAAGCTCCACTTGTATTAAAAAGCTTTTATTGCTCATCTTATGGCTTCTTGTTTGAGTAAGAAACTCTTGGTACGGTTTTCCTCAAATACATATCTCTATATATTATTTGGGACACCGTTTGCTTCAAGTTATTCTAATCATTTCCATGCGTGATTGTTTGACTAGTTGAAGCTATCAAGAATCTTCATCCGTGCATAGTGCTTAATTCTATATACTTATCCTATGCCTTTTATTGTGAAGTTGATCCTTACTATCCTTGTTGATATACCACCGGATGTTAATTCCAATATTGTCATTGTCTATGGAAATTGATAACCTTGTATGTGGTTGAATTTATGGATCACCTTCACCTTGGATTGCTTCTTATTGCCTTATTTTATTTCCAAGAAATCTTTGTTGCTCCCATGTGTCTTCCATGTCCATTTGAAAAATCTTTTGATAAATTCTCTTGATTCATATCAAGTGTTTGTTTTGGAAGACAAACCTTTTCTTTGCGGTACATTGTGCCATTGTGAAAAGTGTAGAGGGTTTGGTTTATTTGTTCAAACCTTGCTCTTTTGGGAGTTTGCTATTTCATTCCTTCTTACATGTTTTATTTTCTTGAATGAGATAAATCTTTGAGCATGTTTGCTTTATTTCATCCTTTATGCTCAATGGTTTCTTATTAGTTCATTTGTTGAACTTTGTTGAACAAATCTTTTGTGAATTGCATCTTTGATATAATTTGGACAACAAATTTGTTTGGTCACACCTTTATGCCTTCTTGAATTCATTTGGTGTTTTGTCTGAAGTGTGTCTTTCTTGGATCTTTAAAAGTCTTTGTGAATGCTCATATGTAATTTGTTTATATTTGTAGCATGCTTGCTTTCTTTGATCCATTACACAAGGTATACTCCATCGAATCCTAAATGGCTAAGATGTGCATGAAATTCAAATTTCACCTATAAATATGCACATATTTATATGGAGTGTGTTCTATGTATTGTGGTTAGTCTAACCATTTGGACCCAATAAGTTTGGGGACCAAGATGTACTTGAATGTTGTTTTAGGTACATTGGAGATGCAATGGAGGCTTGTCTCATCTATAAGGAAGGTGTTGTCACCATAGGATAATTGGAATCAAGCTAGGATGATTAATGAACTCTTATATACTACATCATGCCATTGCTATCTCGGTAACAAGTATCCTTTTCATGCATACTCATATAGCATCCAACCACTTGTAGGTTGCATCTTGGCATGAAATTATTTATTTCGAAAATATTGCGGTTCTTGAAAAATCTTCTTTTTTAAAGAAAACTTCTTATTGTACATTGAGTAATTTGAGAAGATGCATATGATAGGAATATATATAAATCATATTTATGATTCACCTATCCTAAATATGCCCTCTAGCAATTTATTGCATATCAATTCCTCAAGAGCTCTTATGTGCAATATTGATGAAATTATGAAATAAATCCGTATTTGTGTTACTTGTTACCTTTCTCGAAACATTCCAACTAGCTTTACTTCCCTTACTGTTAGTTGTGATGTTTTTGAGATTTTCTTGGTTGAAGTTCATTCATATACCATAAGTGAAAATTGGAGCCATAGGCTATATATGTTTTCAAGCAAACATCCTTTGGTATACTTTATGACTTCATCTTGGATATCATGTCTTATTTATTTTATTAACCTCTTGTGTGTGCATGTTTCTTTATGGATCACTTTGTCCACTTTAGAAACTTATATACATGAGAGCGTTAATCCATCACCTTGATATCCTTGTTCTTTGCCGACCATCTTTTTATCCTTTTTTGATTTTAGTGGTGTTGGTAAAGAAGATTTATGAGTGCTTGGTTTATTTGTTTTTCTTCATACACTCATATCTCGTAATTGTTGGACTCAAGTTGTTCTTGATTAGCATATTCTCTTTATCTTGGTTGTGTTCTAAATGATATAGAGGGAGTTAGGATTCCATGTTTGTGCATATTGTATTCAAATGCAAACATTATAAATTATGCACGAACATTGGGGAGCTTCCTTATTTTATTTAGAGCACTATATCTCTCTTATCATGATATCTTTGTTTGTCCAATTGGATCTTTGATTGCTTGCTTTATTTGTTGAAGCTTACTTCATGATAACGCGTGAAGCACACGTCCGTTGGGAACCCCAAGAGGAAGGTGTGATGCGTACAGCAGCAAGTTTTCCCTCAGTATGAAACCAAGGTTATCGAACCAGTAGGAGATGAAGGCCACGTGAAGGTTGTTGGCGGAGGAGTGTAGTGCGGCGCAACACCGGGGATTCCGGCGCCAACGTGGAACCTGCACAACACAATCACAATACTTTGCCCCAACTTAACAATGAGGTTGTCAATCTCACCGGCTTGCTGTAAACAAAGGATTAAACGTATGGTGTGGAGAATGATGTTTGTTTGTAGAAAACAACAGAGAACAGAGATTGCAGTAGATTGTTTTTCAGATGTAAAAGAATGGACCGGGGTCCACAGTTCACTAGTGGTGTCTCTCCAATAAGAAATAACATGTTGGGTGAACAAATTACAGTTGGGCAATTGACAAATAGAGATGCGCATACATATATCATGATGACTACTATGAGATTTAATCAGGGCATTACGGCAAAGTACATAGACCGCTATCCAGCATGCATCTATGCCTAAAAAGTCCACCTTCGGGTTAGCATCCGCACCCCTTCCAGTATTAAGTTGCAAACAACAGACAATTGCATTAAGTATGGTGCGTAATGTAATCAACACAAATATCCTTAGACAAAGCATTTATGTTTTATCCCTAGTGGCAACAACACATCCACAACCTTAGAACTTTCCATCACTCGTCCCGCATTCAATGGAGGCATGAACCCACTATCGAGCATAAATACTCCCTCTTGGAGTCACAAGTATCAACTTGGCCAGAGCCTCTACTAGCAACGGAGAGCATGCAAGAACATAAACAACACATATATGATAGATTGATAATCAACTTGACATAGTATTCAATATTCATCGGATCCCAACAAACACAACATGTAGCATTACAAATAGATGATCTTGATCATGATAGGCAGCTCACAAGATCTAACATGATAGCACAATGAGGAGAAGACAACCATCTAGCTACTGCTATGGACACATAGTCCAAGGATGAACTACTCACGCATCAGTCCGGAGGCGGGCATGGTGATGTAGAGCCCTCCGGTGATGATTCCCCTCTCCGGCAGGGTGCCGGAGGCGATCTCCTGAATCCCCCGAGATGGGATTGGCGGCGGCGTCTCTGGAACTTTTTCCGTATCGTGGCTCTCGGTGATAGGGTTTTCGCGACGGAGAGTTTAAGTAGGCAGAAGGGCAGAGTCGGGGGGCGCTCGAGGGGCCCACACAGTAGGCCGGCGCGGGCCCCTCCTTGGCCGCGCCGCCCTACTGTGTCACCACCTCGTGGCCCCAATTCGTATCTCCTTCGGTCTTCTAGAAGCTCCGTGGAAAAATAAGACCCTGGGCGTTCGTTTCGTCCAATTCCGAGAATATTTCCTGTGTAGGATTTCTGAAACCAAAAACAGCACAAAACAGAACCGGCGCTTCGGCATCTCGTTAATAGGTTAGTGCCAGAAAATGCATATAAATGATGTAAAGTGTGTATAAAACATGTGAGTATTGTCATAAAACTAGCATGGAACATAATAAATTATGGATACGTTTGAGACGTATCAAGCATCCCAAAGCTTAGTTCCTACTCGCCCTCGAGTAGGTAAACGATAACAAGGATAATTTCTGAAGTGACATGCTGCTATCATAATCTTGATCAATACTATTGTAAAGCATATGAAGTGAATGAAGTGATTCGAAGCAATGATAAAAGACAATGATTAAACAACTGAATCATATAGCAAAGACTTTTCATGAATAGTACTTTCAAGACAAGCATCAATAAGTCTTGCATAGGAGTTAACTCATGAAGCAATAAATTCTTAGTAGAAAGTTTTGAAGCGACACAAAGGAAGATATAAGTTTCAGCGGTTGCTTTCAACTTCAACATGTATATCTCATGGATAATTGTCAACACAAAGTAATATGATGAATGCAAATAAGCAAGTATGTAGGAATCAATGCACACAGTTGACACAAGTGTTTGCTTCTAAGATAGAAAGAAGTAGGTAAACTGACTCAACATAAAGTAAAAGAAAGGCCCTTCGCAGAGGGAAGCATGGATTACTATTGTTGTGCTAGAGCTTTTATTTTGAAAACATAGAAACAATTTTGTCAACGGTAGTAATAATTCATATGTATTATGCATAAGACATCTTATAAGTTGCAAGCCTCATGCATAGATTACCAATAGTGCTCGCACCTTGTCCTAATTAGCTTGGGTTTACATGGATTATCATTGCATAACATATGTTTCAACCAAGTGTCACAAAGGGGTACCTCTATGCCGCCTGTACAAAGGTCCAAGGAGATAAATCGCATTTGATTTCTCGTTTTTGATAGATCTCAACTAAGGACATCCATACCGGGACAACATAGAAAGATAATGGACTCCTCTTTAATGCATAAGCATTCAACAACAGATAATATTCTCATAAGAGATTGAGGATTAATGTCCAAACTGAAACTTACACCATGATTCATGGCTTTAGTTAGCGGCCCAATGTTCTTCTCTAACAATATGCATACTCAAACCATTTGATCATGATAAATCGCCCTTACTTCAGACAAGACGAACATGCATAGCAACTCACATGATATCCAACAAAGGTGTAATAGTTGATGGCGTCCCCAGAAACATGGTTACCGCTCAAATAGCAACTTATAAGAAATAAGATACATAGCAACATATTCAATACCACAATAGTTTTTAAGCTATTTTCCCATGAGCTATGTATTGCAAAGACAAAGAATGAAATTTTAAAGGTAGCACTCAAGTAATTTACTTTGGAATGGCAGAGAAATACCACATAGTAGGTAGGTATGGTGGACACAAATGGCATGGGTTTTGGCTCAAGGATTTGGATGCACGAGAAGTATTCCCTCTCAGTACAAGGCTTTGGCTAGCAAGGTTGTTTGAAGCAAACACAAGTATGAACCGGTACGTAAAAACTTACATAAGAACATATTGCAAGCATTATAAGACTCTACACTGTCTTCCTTGTTGTTCAAACACTTCACCGGAAAATATCTAGACCTTAGAGAGACCAATCATGCAAACCAAATTTCAACAAGCTCTATGGTAGTTCTTCATTAATAGGTGCAAAGTACATGATGCAAGAGCTTAAACATGATCTATTTGAGCACAACAATTGCCAAGTATCAAATTATTCAAGACAATATACCATTTACCACATGAAGCATTTTCTTTTTCCAACCAAATAACAATGAACGAAGCAGTTTCAACCTTCGCCATGAACATTAAAAGTAAAGCTAAGAACACCAGTGTTCATATGAAACAGCGGAGCGTGTCTTTCTCCCACACAAAGAATGCTAGGATCTGAGTTTATTCAAACACAAACAAAAATAAAAGCAAACAGACGCTCCAAGTAAAGCACATAAGATGTGACGGAATAAAAATATAGTTTCACTAGAGGTGACCTGATAAGTTATCGATGAAGAAGGGGATGCCTTGGGCATCCCCAAGCTTAGATGCTTGAGTCTTCTTGAAATATGCAGGGATGAACCACGGGGGCATCCCCAAGCTTAGACTTTAAACTCTTCTTGATCATATTGTATCATCCCCCTCTCTTGATCCTTGAAAACTTCCTCCACACCAAACTCAAAACAAACTCATTAGAGGGTTAGTGCTTAATCAAAAATTCACATATTCAGAGGTGACATAATCATTCTTAACACTTCTGGACATTGCCCTAAGCTACTGAAAGTTAATGGAACAAAGAAATCCATTCAACATAGCAAAAGAGGCAATGCGAAATAAAAGGCAGAATCTGTCAAAACAGAACAGTCCGTAAAGACGATTTTTTTAGAGGCACTTAACAGGCTCAGATGAAAAAGCTCAAAAGTAATGAAAGTTGCGTACATATCTGAGGATCACGCATGTAAATTGGCAGAATTGTTTTATTCTTCTACAGAGAGATCTACTCAAATTCGTGACAGGAAGAAATCTGTTTCTGCGCAGCAATCCAAATCTAGTATCAACTTTACTATTAGAGACTTTACTTGGCACAACAATGCAATAAAGTAAAGATAAGGAGAGGTTGCTACAGTAGTAACAACTTCCAAGACTCAACAAAACAGTAGTAAAAACATACATGGGTTATCTCCCAAGAAGTGCTTTTCTTTAACGCCTTTCAGCTAGGCGCAGAAAGTGTGAATCAAGTATTATCAAGAGATGAAGCATCAACATCATAATTTTGCTTACAAACACAACTTGTCGCAGAGGGTACCTTAGATTCTCCATTATCTAAATTTCCCATAGTGGTACTAAGGGTTTTATCAATTTTAGGCTTATAATAATTCTTTGCCTTAGGCACCTTAGAGACATACATGAATTTTTGCTCCTTACCCACATAAGCTTCCTCCTTAAACTTGAGAGAAGAAAAAGTTGAACCCAAGGTTCCCATAGCTTTTTCAAGTTCACCAATCCTATGGGTTTGATTATCATCGATAGCAATAGTTTCTAAAATAGCAATTCTTTCATTAATTCCTCCTACGGATTTATCAAGTTTATCAGTATTATCAAGTAATATTCCCAATTTAGTCTCAACACTTGGAATATTTTTCTCTATGGCTTCCAACTTTTTCATGACATCCTCAAGAGAGATTTCAATTTTAGCTTCATTAACAGGTGGTATTCCAACTAGACTCTCAATGATGCAACTGGCTTCTAAAGCAGGAGTACCTAGGAAATTACCCCCCGAAAGAGTATCAAGAACATACCTATTCCAGCTAGATATACCAACATAAAAGTTCCTAAGGAGGATAATAGTGGAGTGTTTCTTAGTGCACCTATGATGAGCATCACTAATTCTATACCAAGCATCTTTAAAACTTTCTCCCCCTTGTTGCTTAAAAGAACGAACTTCAACTTCAGGATTACTCATTTTAGCAATAGTAAATAAAGAAAACTAAATAAAGTAGAATAAATGCAAGTTACTAATTTTTTGTGTTTTTGATATAGAGAAAGCAAACAAGACAAATGAAATAAAGTAAAGCAACTAACTTTTTTGTGTTTTTGATATAAGAAAGCAAACAAAACAGAAAGTAAAGCAAGACAATAAACAAAGTAAAGAAATTGGATGTGAGAGACTCCCCTTGCAGCGTGTCTTGATCTCCCCGGCAACGGCGCCAGAAAAAGAGCTTGATAACGCGTGAACCACACGTCCGTTGGGAACCCGAAGAGGAAGGTGTGATGCGTACAGCAGCAAGTTTTCCCTCAGTATGAAACCAAGGTTATCGAACCAGTAGGAGACGAAGGCCACGTGAAGGTTGTTGGGGGAGAAGTGTAGTGCGGTGCAACACCAGGGATTCCGGCGCCAACGTGGAACCTGCACAACACAATCACAATACTTTGCCCCAACTTAACAGTGAGGTTGTCAATCTCACCGGCTTGCTGTAAACAAAGGATTAAACGTATGGTGTGGAGAATGATGTTTGTTTGTAGAAAACAACAGAGAACAGAGATTGCAGTAGATTGTATTTCAGATGTAAAAGAATGGACCGAAGTCCACAGTTCACTAGTGGTGTCTCTCCAATAAGAAATAGCATGTTGGGTGAACAAATTACAGTTGGGAAATTGACAAATAGAGATGCGCATACATATATCATGATGACTACTATGAGATTTAATCAGGGCATTACGACAAAGTACATAGACCGCTATCCAACATGCATCTATGCCTAAAAAGTCCACCTTCGGGTTAGCATCCGCACCCCTTCCAGTATTAAGTTGCAAACAACAGACAATTGCATTAAGTATGGTGCATAATGTAATCAACGCAAATATCCTTAGACAAAGCATTGATGTTTTATCCCTAGTGGCAACAACACATCCACAACCTTAGAACTTTCTCGTCATCGTCCTGCATTTAATGGAGGCATGAACCCACTATCAAGCATAAATACTCCCTCTTGGAGTCACAAGTATCAACTTGGCCAGAGCCTCTACTAGCAACGGAGAGCATGCAAGAACATAAACAACACACATATGATAGATTGATAATCAACTTGACATAGTATTCAATATTCATCGGATCCCAACAAACACAACATGTAGCATTACAAATAGATGATCTTGATCATGATAGGCAGCTCACAAGATCTAACATGATAGCACAATGAGAAGAAGACAACCATCTAGCTACTCGCTATGGACCCATAGTCCAAGGATGAACTACTCACGCATCAGTCCGGAGGCGGGCATGGTGATGTAGAGCCCTCCGGTGATGATTCCCCTCTCCGGCAGGGTGTCGGAGGCGATCTCCTGAATCCCCCGAGATGGGATCGGCGGCGGCGGCGTCTCTGGAACATTTTCCGTATCGTGGCTCTCGGTGATAGGGTTTTCGCGACGGAGAGTTTAAGTAGGCGGAAGGGCAGAGTCGGGGGGGGCTCGAGGGGCCCACACAGTAGGCCGGTGCGGGCCCCTCCTTGGCCGCGCCGCCCTACTGTGTCGCCACCTCGTGGCCCCACTTCGCATCTCCTTCGGTCTTCTGGAAGCTCCGTGGAAAATAAGACCCTGGGCGTTCGTTTCGTCCAATTCCGAGAATATTTCCTGTGTAGGATTTCTGAAACCAAAAACAAGCACAAAACAGAGAACCGGCGCTTCGGCATCTCGTTAATAGGTTAGTGCCGGAAAATGCATATAAATGATGTAAAGTGTGTATAAAACATGTGAGTATTGTCATAAAACTAGCATGGAACATAAGAAATTATGGATACGTTTGAGATGTATCAATTCACCATGTTATCTTTATGCAATCTTTGATCCTCAATATAGTTTGACTTCCTTCAAGTATTTGTCATTGGATATGTGCATTTGATTCCACTCAAATTATGAGAAGTGCACACCTTGGGGAGGAACTCACATTATATTGGCTTTCTAAATTTTTCTCCCATTTTGGCACTTGATGCCAATGGGGGAAAAGTTTAGAGGGTTTAAGGGAATGGTTTTATACTTAAGTTTGGTTTGTGCTTAAGTGTTTTGACTCTCATGCATTCCATATTTATATGTCTTGCATGGTTGTATATATATAGTGGAAACTGTCTCGAAGGTTAATCTTGACAATGTATGCAATGAATTCATGTTCATCACACGTGCATACATTGTGGGGGAGTTTGTTCTATATATGTTGGTTCTACTCACATCCCTTGCATTAGTTGTAGTTGTGTGAGTAGAGCTGGTTTTGATATGGACAAGTAGCTTCGTGTTACTTGACCATATAAAATACAACCTCTTGTATACAACTTATTCTCGGATAAGTTGCATACTTGTTTCTAATATTCATTATATAAACCCTCTTATTGTGGTTGTCATCAATTACCAAAATGGGGGATATTGTAAGGGTATATTGCCCCTATGTGTGGTTTTGGTAATTAAGTGACAACCCCTATGGACTAATGTTTTCATTGAGTTTATATGAAGGAATATTCCATAGGTACTACTTGTATTCCATGTGTTGGATTCAAGTATGGATGCCATGAAGATAAAGATATACCATGTGTATTGGCATCAAGATCATCAATTTGAAGATATATATGTGATATGATCAAGAAGAAGAAATGAAGATGGAGTTCCTATGTGGAACTCAATATTAGCCATGCTCTATCTTATGTGATAAGCAATGAATGATCAAGATCTTGAGAGCTTGATTCCAAGTGAAGAATTCTTTATACACCTCAAGATAGTATGATAGAGCATGAGAAGATACAAGGTTGACCAATACAAAGAGTGAAGAATAGATTCAAGTTTGGTCAACACATGAAGCATGAAAAATGGACATGTGAAGACGTGCATCAATGGAGCTTTCTCATCATAGTGTATGGGGGAGCATTTGTGAGTCTTCATGAAGCTATAATGATCAAGTGAGGCATTCCGGCTTGAGTGGAGCTTGAAGAGTTATCATCAAGATCAAGCGGGATGCGCAAGGCAAAGGTATGGTCTTGATAGGTTTTAATTTTACCGGTCTCAAGGTGGTTGATGGGAGACCGGATTATAGGATAGATAGCCGCACTATCAAGAGGGGCTTTCGGTTGGGTAACTTGATCACATCGTCTTAGGGAGCTCAATACTTTCCATACTTTGCATATCCCTATTGCTTCTTGGTGTTTCTCTATGAGAGGTTCTTGAGCTTGTTGCTAGCTTTACAACAAGCCCAAGTTCATCGAAAACGGAATTCGTATGACTCTTCTATGACATTTTCAAGGTTGGGTGATTTTACCGGTTATTCATGATATAAGGTTCTACCTTTTATATTCATGATAAAATCCCCTCCTACAGATTCTTGTGTTTTCACTTTCTATAGGATAGCATTTGTTGTTATCTTTTAAACAAAATTGGTTTCATTCAATTCGGAGTTCGGGAGCATTTGTTATTAAAGAAAAGGAAAAATGAATTTATCATTAGGATCTTTTCCCTGCGAAATAAAAAGAAAAAGGGGGGAAGAGGCCAGCCACCGACCGGTCAGCCGGCCGAGCCGCCGGCCCACCCGGTCTGTGTCGGCAGTGGCACTTGTGCCAACCGGGCCATTCCAGTGGCCTTTCGGCCCATGATCGGTGGCTGGCTCGGTCCATGCCGGCCCGCCCGGCATGTGCCCCGGTGGACCGGGCACCTCCCCAGCTGGGCCGCTCGGCTCCCTTGGCCCGTTCGGCTGTTCCCTTGGGCCGCTGCGGTGCGGCCAGCTCGCCCCGACCTCTCCGCTCCCCGTGGGCCTCTCTGCTCCCCAGGCCCATTCGCCCCAGCGCGGCCTGCTCGCCCCATCCGGCCTGGGCCTCGGCTCGGCCGGGCTGCATGCCGGCCTGTCCGGCCGCTGCTCCGGTCGGCCGGCCTGGCCGCCGGCTGGGCCGATTTCCTGTGCGATTTTTGCTGACTTTTTCCCCAACGGTTATTTTCCCCCTTTAGCTATAAATAGCCTTCTTCCACCTTGAGTTGAGTTAGTTCTTCCCACCCTACTCCTCCATTGTTGCTATTTGAAGAACTTGCTTCCCCTCTTGATTCCTCCCATGATTCTTGCCCATTCTTGAGGATTTGAGAGAGGAGATCTAGATCTACAATCCCCACCAATTCATTTCTCCTCTAAGTGAGGGGAACCCATTGGATCTAGATCTTGGAGTCTTTTGTTGACTTTCCTCTTTGTTCTTCCCCTCTAATCTGATCCTAGCATTTGTTGCTTGGGTGGGATTTGAGTGTGAAGGACTCGAACACCTCCAATGTTCTTGCTTTTCATCATTGCATAGTGTTGAGCTCTCCACCACGATTAGTTCGAATGAGAGACCGTGAGCTTGTTACTCTTGGAGGGAGACCTCCTAGTTGGATTCGCGGTTGGTGCTCCAGTGATCTCTTCAAGGAAGATTGTGAAGAGGCCCGGGCTTCTCCTTCATGGAGCTTGTGAAGTGGTTGTGGAGCTTGCCATCTCCGGAGTGGAGGAAAAGCTAACCATAAGGAAAGGGCCATTATCCTTCGTGGGTGTGGCTCGAAGAATAGGGTGAGCCTTCGTGGCGTTGGGGAATCCTTCATGGGACCTCCACTCCTCCTAACCTGACGTACCTTCTTGCAAAGGAAGGGAACACGGGAATACATCCTCGTCTCCGTGTGCCTCAGTTATTTCTATACCCGAGCTTTCTTTCCATGTGATAGCCATCGTGCTTGAAGTACATATATCTTGCTATCACTTGTGCTACATATATCTTGTGCCTATCTTGCTTTGCTCTAGTTGTTATTGTTACACTTAGTTGATCTTAGCATATTTAGGGTTTGTGCTTGTAAACTAAAACGTTAGTTTAATTCCGCATTCTTACAAGACAAATCCGTAAGAGTTTTTAAACGCCTATTCACCCCCTCTAGGCGACATCTCATCCTTTCACATAGCCACCGCAAGTCCAGAGCTAGGTCTTCGTAGAACTTAGTCTCTCGACGAGATCATAGCCGAAACCTTCGGCACCCCATTGTAACCCGACATTTTCATAATCAAGATCAGACAAATCCGTAAGACGTAAGGGTTTTACCTCATCGAGGGCCCCGAACCTAGGTAAATTGCTATCCCGCTTGTTTGATAACCGATGTCCCGTGTCAGCCTACAGGATTCCATCTACCCTAAGCCCCAAACGGAAGGGCATTGCCGGGGAGTACCCTCGACAATTGGTGCCTTCTGTGAGAAACCTGTTGGTACAAGACCCAACATCGACAGCTTCGATCATGTCGTCGGCAGCTTCGTCGACACCGCCGACGTTTCCGTCGGCTTCTTCATCACCAAGATCGGGGAACTCGATTCAATTCGGGTCCTTCGAGTTTACTCCGTATAGCGTCTCGTCCCGCCCGGCCTTTTCGGATCTGCGAGGAGGCTTGGGCATGACGTTTGGAAGTGTTCACTACAACATCAACACGGAAGGGATTCTTCGGCTGCCCGAGCCATTTCGTCTCCGGATCAGCAAGGAAGCCATCTTCGTCAGCTGCAGGATCGACTGCGTCGGCATGAGTCGATCTATCGGCTGGTCTGACGGCCTCAACGAATTCTTCTTCACCATCAACCCCTCGGTCGATATCATCTATGTCGGTCAGATCCGATGACTCCATGTTATCCGTTGTGACTTCGTACTACTGGTTAAACTGCGACACCAGACATGGATTAGGATCAAGCGATACACCATTCGTTTGCAGCGCCGGATATTCGTCGGGAGAGGAAAGCATCGACAGCATCACCCGGACAGCCACTTGGGGATGACGCATCACGAGGTCTATGCTACCCTCAACGCAGGGAGCGCGGCGAACGGAGGAAGAGAAGGAGGAGATCGCACTCCACGCGCCGGTAGACGGCGTAATTCGGAAAACAACGCCAGTAATGACGATAGCGATTACACTATCGCGGAGGAAGAGTGGGAAGCAGCTCGGGCCGCCATAACTGAAAATACACCGCTCCCTGCCGGAACTTCAGTTGGAACCCTTAATGCATATCGTTCTATCTTGGAGAAAAATCGGGAACGGCTGTCGAATGAGCGGGCCAATCTCAATCGGCGATTACTGGCAGCAGAGCAATCTAGCGGGCGCCGTAGGGTCTCACATGCAAGTGCGTCTCGAAGCAGTCAAGGTGCAGGGAGGCATCGTTCAACATTATCTCGACTTTCGGAGGACGACGCAAGAGAAATAACATCAAACTTGTCCAAATCTTTTATGACCACGGACACTGCGGGCATGTTGAGACCAAAGACAGTTGAAGGGGCAACCGCTAACCTCGCGGCTTACTTGATCAATCAGCAACTAGCACCCGAAGGTCCTATGGCACAAGCTCATCGAGGTGCTATGCAAAGCCTCGCGATCCTCGGAGACAAACTCGTTCCACGGAAGGAGAAATCTACACATCAAGCTAGTGGCTCCAGGCATCGATCGATAGATGCTCGAGATGATATTACCCAGAGCAGGATCGACAAAGCTCCACGACAAGGGAAGAATATGATAGTGATGATTCTGAAGAGAGTCAGGAATACGACGGTGAATTAAGAGGAGCCGATTGTTTAAGCTATAAAATCCGGGAGACGATGCCGCCCAAAAAGTTCAAGCCTACCCCCACTGATGCTGCAAAATATGACTGGCAGGAAGAGCCGAGGTCCTGGTTAGACGATTATCTACGGACCGTGATCCTGCATAAACGAAACCAGATAGCAACAATGCAATGTTTGCAGCTTTACTTAAAGGATTCGGCAAGAGCTTGGTTGAGAGGCCTGCCGAAGGGCTCCGTCAAGTCATGGGAAGATCTGGTTGACGCCTTCGACAAAAATTTCCAGGCAACGTATAAAAGGCCTGTTGGAGTCGAGGAATTACGTCATTGTCAGCAAAAGTCGAAGGAATCGATGCACATGTACATCGGGAGGTTCACTAAACTCTTGAACGCTGTTGAAGATGTCTCTGTCGATAGAGCAATCGACGCCTTTAGCGATGGTATTCGACGAGAATCTTACATAGAGGAACTGAGACGGAAGAAGCCGAAGACCATAACCAAGCTAATGGAAATTGCCAATAGTTGGGCTGATGGCAAGGATAACGTACGAAGGCCTCGACCACGCTGTGACGATGAAGACGACGACCAGCCGAGACATGACTCAGGCAGTCGAAGAGATCACCGTAAGAAAAGAAAGGAGCGCGGATACGATGATACCAACATGGTAGCTGCAGGATATTCTGATCACCGAGATGATCGGTACGATGATAGGCAAGATGATCGACAGGACAACAATCGCAGTAGTTCAGGGAATCGTGGCAACTAGAAACCACGACCCACGAGGATCCCAGAACTGCCTTTTGCTGAGCAGATAAATGCTCCTTGTTACTTACATGCATACATTGACCCTAAGGATGACAAGAAGAAGTCGAGTCATCTACTCAGAGATTGTCGAAAGTTTATTGAGATGCAAAAGTTTATCCATCAGCAGCAGCCGAATCCTCCGCCACCACCACCACCACCACCTCAGCACCAAGTTCAGCAAGTACATCCTCGAAATCCTAATGAATCCTTCCCTCCACCAAGGGGACAGATGAGTATGTAACACAAAACTGGCGTTTCAAGAAGGGAGACGAAGAAGCTCACGCAAGAAATCAACTTGGCAGAAAGTACTATGGCAAATATTCCAGAATATATCGAGTGGTCATCTCAGAGTATCTTGTTCAGCAGGGTGGATCACCCGATGACAATCCCAAAGCCAGGGCACGCTACCTTGGTAGTTGATGCGCAAATAGGAGGATACAATATGAGCGAAGTCTTTATGGATGGCGGAAGTGGATTAAATCTGATGTTCGCGAACACAGTCAAAAACATGGGGATTACAATAAGAATGTTGAAAGAATCTGATACATGTTTTCATGCCATCCTCCCTACTTTACCGGCGTACTCTCTTGGCAAAGTTTACTTAAATATTATCTTTCGGAAACCTGATAACCTCAGGAAGGAGAAGATAGAGTTCGAGGTTGTACCATGCTATACTCGGGAGACCAGCTTATGGCAAGTTCATGGCTGTGCCACATTATGCGTATCTTAAGCTCAAGATGTCGGGCAACAATGGAACCAACATCACAGTCTATGGAAGTTTCTCACGCTCAGATAATTGTGATCGCGAGTTTCAAAGGATTGCTGCTAAGTTTGGAATACAAGCAAGAAGTTGCCGACTTCCCTTCTAGACCATTGACACTTAAAGATAAAGAAGATGAGAGCATCAAGAAATTGAAAAAGAAACCAGATGACCTTGCACTAGGAGTTTCCTCAGTTGGGCCTTCGGTAGATGATAGCAAGACCCCTACCGAAGACAGTAAAGTTCTAGCACTTGCGGTAAGTACTTCTGATGAAATCACCGATGCCTCCAAAGCCACCGGCTCCTTAGACAAGATCGAAGATCATAAGAACCCTCCCCTTGCTTAAAGAGGATGGGCAATATTACGCATATCTATTTTTATTTCTTAGAAGTTTTTAAGGATTTTTAAGCCACTTCGCTCTTAGTTTACTCTATTTAATGAAGACTCAAGTTTCGTTTACCTGAAGCATTGCAGTAATTCGGGGCACCCGAACAAAGTTCATCGAGAACCTCTTTCGTATACTATAGTGAACATTGGTTCACTCGAAATTTTACCCGAGATTGTCATCTAAAGCCTCTAAAATTACGAGTGCTACGAGGCAAAATCAACGGGAACCTTACCTTTATCATTTGCTAGAAAAGCCTCAAGATTACACGAGCGCTGCAGATAGCAAGGGTGAATAATTATGCACTTACAAAAAGACCCATGACCGGTACTTTAAACTACAGAAGTACTCAAGAGCGGCAGAGTCATCGGAAGGCTTAGTTCCATCGACTCGCTCGGGGGCTGCCTCCAAAACATACATCGTAAGTTGAAAGCAAAGTTGCACTTGCAACGGGTTTTGCAAATCCGCAACATGAGCTGATCACTCAAGAAATTTTGCTGCCGACAAACTTACATATACATCATAATACAGATGTAAAACGAGTAATTAAGATTTGCTCCATTCATACTAAATTTTGCCAACGGCATTCGACGCAACTAAAAGCAAAAGGGAGGTACATATATACACCTTCTGATGAATTCGTTTAACCAACGCATCCGAACAATCGGCTGCATCAGGCATTAAAGTATTTACTTTACAACATGAACATAATCGTTTTTCAGGACTCTTCTTCTAGAATCCTCGCTTCTTCGATTACCCTTGAACTATCTTCAAGCCTTTAAATTACGATGGTAGTAGGAATCTGTGTTTTGGCAAAAGATGTCCTATATTACCATGGGCATTTGCGATGGCCATCAAATCTGCGGAAAGATGCTTCGACAGAACAAGAGCAAAAGCGGATTTAGCTCCAGCAATAAGTTGTGCACGAATCAAGCACTTGATTTTCTTGGTATTACTGAACTTTGACATCAAAGTCAGCAAAGTAGGAGGGACTTCATTCAAGGGAAACATTATCTTCCATATCACCCTCAAGCCAGTATAGCACTTGTTAAAAAATTGGTGCACCTGTTGCACACGATCTTGAGACTTTGCGACAATGGTAGCTTTTGATTGGTTCCTCCAGAAAACCTCATCAAAAGATGCAAGATGAGTCAAGACATTTACACGTTCATGAACACGCTTGTTTTCCTCTGACAAGTTCAAGGCTATGACTACAAAAAATAATGAAAGAGATGGCATCAGAAGAAAATATTTGGTCGTGTTCAAAGAAACTAAGGAGTAAGAAGATACTTACAGTTTAAACTTTCTGTTGCTTTTTGGAACTCAGTAAGAGCATATCGTTCTGCGTCGGTGGCTAGTTCGCCCTTATTCTTTATAATGGCAGCCATAGCATGAATACCACACATATCCTTTTCCATCTGGGCAATCCGAGACTTCATGCATTGGAGGCGATCATTCTCAGAATAGCCATCCGAAGGACCTTCGGTAAAGGAGGGCACAGGAACCACCTGCAAAGATATACCATTAAGAATGTGATGGAATATGTGAGCCAATGTCGAAGATATTACAACAAGAGGGTATTGGCAACATTGCCAATACAAGATTCGTTACAATAAAAAGGTCTTATGACAAAGGAATTGTTTTAAACGAACAAGATTACAATCCAACAAAAAGAAGTCAAGGAGCCTGGGTCTGAGTCGATAAGCTTGGGATAGTGGCTGATTTGTTTACTGATACTAACTCAAGAAGCTGACGTGCACACTTGAGCGCTGAAGATTTATGAAGACTCAAGTCGACAAGTTGCCCATCTCGTTCCTTCGGCAGCTCTTTTGACATTCGCTCCATATCGACTTTGAAACCATGACCCATCATAAGTTGGAAAGCTAGAAGAGCGCCGTAGGTGCGTGAGGGGCGTTTGAATACCTCGATAATTTCCTTCGTGTCGACAACAAAATCATCTGTCAGTTGTTCCAAAGTTTTGTTTTGGTCGGCCTTGGGGAAAATCATCGAGTGCATCCTCGACATAACTCCTTTATTCTTCTGGAGAAGAGCTTGGATGAGCTTACTAGATTCAAGAGTCAATGACAAAGCATTGACAGAAGAATTATCTGGAAGCTTGTCTAAGACGTCAGCAGCAGCTTCTGCAAAGAACAAAAAGGAGAATTGGTTAGTTGCAAATTAAACCAAGGAAGAGGAAACTAAAAGATAAATCAATGAGAATTACTGAGCAGGGCCAAAATGGATTGGCGAAGAAGATTTTCCTTTTCATCCCTCTAAGCTTCGGCAGCGGCCTTCGAAGTTTCTTCATCCTTTAGCGTTGTTCTTCAGCTTCTCGAGCTCTTGCTTCAAAGAATCGGCATTCTGGCAAGCTTCGGTGGCCATCTTAACTGCATTATCAAGCTTCGAGGAAGTAGATTCAACTTCTTTTTGAAGCCGAACCTTCTCAGCCTCGAGTGAAGTGAATTGAGAGGCAAAGGGCTCCAAAGTAGAAATGACCGCTCGAAAATACTAAAGAAGCGAAAAGAAGTAACTATTAACAGCTGCAAAACTCTCACCAAAGAAAGACTCGGGAGCTGTTAGAAGCAGACATATTATCGAAACAGGAAAAGCTTACATGTTTTCCAGGAGGAGGAGAAGCTGTAATAGCAACAGTCGAAGGAATCTCGTTCCCTTTAGAAAGGGAAGAAGCTATCAAAACTTGAGCTGCTGGGGCTGTTGCCGGGGCCGAAGCTTCGGAAGCTACGGGAGCTGGCTTGCTAGAACTTGTCTTGGCCTTTTTTGGAGCAGGTTCTGTGAAGCCCTCGTCGCTGTGAGTGCGTAAACCAGGCAAAATGAGAACTAGATACAAGAGGAAATCTTAGAGCAGCGGGAAAGACTTACAGATCGAATAGGTCATCTTCGTAGGCAAACCCGCCAGACGATCTCTTTAAGCGCTGCACATTGGCCTTCTCCGCAGCTGCATCAACAAATGCAGCACGATCAGCGTCATCGTCATGGTTTGACTCCGCCGTGTCACTTGTATCATCAGCGAAAGATCTAGGATCTATAGAAAAAGCTTCGATATTCATGGGATCATTGTCTTCATCTTCCGGATCCGCATTTTCTTCAGTATGGGGTTCTACGGGAATGGAAGAACTTCTCTCTTCAAGATTGTCATTCGACATATCCTGGAAATGCTCGGGTGCTAACATGACCTGTCGAAGGAATTAGAAGGATTAATTAAGAAGAAAGGGAGATGCAAAGTATAGTTTGAGTGCAATAGTTAGTGCAGATATAAGGGAGAAATTACCTCGTTCGGCGGATGGTCGGAATCGAAGGGCAAGTGAGGAGATAGAAGTGGAATCGAATCCTCTTGACTGAAATGAGTCAAGCGCCTGACTTCATCAAGCAATTCTTTTTCAGACAGTTCGACGACGTTCACTCTAGTCTCATCCCTAGGGCCTGAATACAACCACATCGGGTGGGCTCTGCACATAATTGGCTGGATTCGACATTTCAGGAAAACAACGGCTATCTCAGTACCCATCATTGTTTGGCCGTCGGATTCCTTGATTCCAAGAACTCTGTCAAATAACCTATCGACTGCCGGTTTCTCTTCGAGTGACAGAATGTTCTTCCAAGATCTTTTGGGCACGGCCTCGAGGACATCGGCAAATCGCGGCAGTTGCATGTTAGTTGCTCATGAGTCTTTGATATAGAACCACTTCAACCTCCACCCCTGAACAGACTCTCTCATTAGAAAATTGAAGTAGTTAACTTCCTTGCGGACAACAAATCCTACTTTGCCGGTGACAAAGGATCCACTACTGCAGTTGTAGCGCTTAACGAAGAAAATCTTTTTCCATAGACCAAAGTGAGGCTCGATTCCCAAGAAAGCCTCACATAAGGTGATGAAAATAGCAAGATGAAGGATCGAGTTGGGAGTTAATTGCCACAAATGGATCTCATAAACATGAAGGAGACGCCGGAGGAATTCATGGGCAGGAAGAGAAAGTCCACGATATAGGAAAGACATGAACATCACAGTAAAACCGGCGGGAGGATTGGGGCGTGAAGCCGAACCTGGGAGAATGACGTTTCCTTCCTCGGCCGAAATTATGCCAAGGCTCTGAGCTTTCTTCTTGTCGCGGTTGGTCGTCGTAGAGGGTGGCCAATCACCAGGCGCAGGGCCAGCCACGGAAGCCTCCGGCGCGGGCGGCGCAGGAGCAGGGGCGGAAACTTCCGATGCGCTCTTTCTTGGTGCGCTGGATGAAGCTTTGGCGGCGGCGCCACTGGTCATGGCGCTGGCGGCGAGGGTGAGGTTCCTTTTCTTCACCATCGTCGGAAGAATCGAAAGGGATCTGAGAACAGCGGCGGCGGCGGCGCTGTGGTTTGAGGAAGAAGGATAAGCGAGGAAGAAGGACCGTGAAAAGAGAGAATGGAAAGGATACAATTTTCCCTTCACGGTTATAAGCTAAAGATTAATCAAAGGAGGTTTGGAGTTAGGTCACCACGTGTCGTCATGCCTGTTTTATCGTGAAACCTTTTCTCCACTATACACGGAAATCGAGGAGGCGTCTTATTTACTGTGCAAGCATGGGTCATTTTTTGACTGACCACGCAGGAGTAGGATGGGCCCGTCAGGTCATGTCCTGTCAATCAGACCACATCAATGATTACATCATCAGTGATGTCATAAGAAGTATCGACTCCACATGAAGCATCCGAAGGAAATGAAAACTATCGAGTGGATTGGTCTGAGTCTACACACGATTGCGAGCATCTGTGCCTAGACTCGGGGGCTACTCCCATCGGGAGCGCTGAACGCGCACTCGATAGAATTTTTTCTCGAAGACTTTTGCAAACCCAGGATCATGCCCGGGGAATTGATTCTGAGTAGGGTAGCGTTGTTTTGCCATCGGCAGTTAACTAGCATCAATTTATCGAGTAAAGCTGGGCATGTTACTCAAAATCCTTTACGTACCACCAACAAGTACAAACCTTACTTGGAAGAATTGAAGACCCGATATAGGAAGATATGTTGGATGATCATGACAGCTTGCAGAAAACATCGGCTGAAGAAACAAGATTCGAGTAGTACAACTTGAGTCTACACACGGTTGCAAGCATCCGTGCCTAGACTCGGGGGCTACTCCCATCGGGAGCGCTGAACGCGCACCCGATATAGAAGGTGTTGCTGCCACGAAGGAGTCAAGATTTTTTTGTAATTTTAAGCATTCGAAAGAAGACAGTTTTAGTCCCTGCCCGAAGTTTCTTCGGTTAGTCACTCGGGGGCTACTGGTGTGGGTATTACCCTTCGGGTAACTAGTATTGCGCTACCTCTTGCAGCCCAACCAGGGGCCCATGAAGAATATCCATCGGCCAAGGTGGGCCGCTATGTCGGTTCCAAGGGAGGAGTCTTGACAAGGAAGGCAAGAAGATGATGAAACAAGGAAAGTTTAGACATAGGACTCTTTGTAACCGAGTCGTACCCGGACAGATCTCTCGAGACCTGGCTCGCTATATAAGGGCCAGGAGAGGATCGACCGAGGGACACACAATCATAGTAACCATAGCCACCACAAGTCCAGAGCTAGGTCTTCGTAGAACTTAGTCTCTCGACGAGATCATAGCCAAAACCTTCGGCACCCCATTGTAACCCGATATTTTCATAATCAAGATCAGACAGGTAGGACGTAAGGGTTTTACCTCATTGAGGGCGCCGAACCTGGGTAAATTGCTCTTCCCTCTTGTTTGATAACCGATGTCTCGTGTGAGCCTACATGATTCCATCTACCCTAATCCCCAAACGGAGGGCATTGCCGGGGAGTACCCTCGACAGTGGTACTCTCACAACTCACTCAAAACTGATAAGAAAAGGAAATCTTACCGCTCCAAAGTGAATTAGTGTTGCTTACCACTTGTAATGACAACTAGTGCACGGATGTAGCAAATCGAATATCAAGGATATAAGAACAAATCACACGACAAAGCAGGATATATGTGTGGCTGTAGGTAGGCTACCTATTTGCACCAATAACAAGCTCTAGCGCTGACCGTAGACAACCAATGATACTCACACAAGGCGATAAAAGTGGCAATGCAACTATATGGATGAAAAAGTTGCAATGCACTGGAGAGACACTAGCAAAGCTCAACGAAACAGGCACAAGATTTCTCAACTACAGGTGCACATAAATAAACTAGGCCTTCACTTGAATCTTACTAGCACTTCACTTTTTGTTTCTTTTTGGATTTTCTTTTTGTAACACACGCATCTATGTAGCTCTTTTTGCTTCTTTCTACTTTTTTTTATTTTATGACTCAACTCCGTGATAACACGGCCAACAGAAATTGCAAAGCACCAAAACCCTAACGAGCAGCCTGTCGAGCGGTAAAACTAGTCTCTTCTGGGGAAGTTCCTAGTCACTTATATCGAAAGGCTGTGTCTATGGTTGGGACAAGCACACTATACGCTATGTGGACTCGGAGTAACAAAAACTGAAACTAGACTATAGCGGAAACATAAACCCTAGCAATACAAGATGGAAGAAAAGATACGCAAAAACAACTACGAAAAGCAACTAAAACTCGAAACTAGTGCAATCTAAGGCTATGGCAAACCCTAACCCTAATATTTTTGGCTTTTTCTGGATAGGAAAACACTCACAGCTCAACTATGGGGTGGATTGTGGATGGATTACCGAGTAAACACTAAAATCTGATACCAAGATGATAAGGGTTGCCCGATCTTCTCAGTAAGCACGGTGGTGATGATGATCACAGGATGAACACAATGGAGATAACTTGATGATGAAGTGGATGATAACTTGTATGACGCAATGAAGTCTCTCGATTGGTCCCTGTCGCCAATGCAACAGCTCTCAACCCTGCAAGATATTTGCAACTCCACACACTTGCGCACATAGCCGCCGATCACGAAGCGGTAAGTTGCAACCGTCTAATTCCCAATGGAACAACAGATCACACAAGACTTTCAGGGGTAAACACCAAATCAATGCAATATGGTGTAGAGATTCAATAGAGTTGCAAAGCAATCAACTATGAACTAGGGTTTATCTTAAACATGGTCTAAACCTAATTTGGGGGCGTCCTGGGCACTTATATAGGGGTTCAGGACGACCAGGAGTCGAAAATACACATAGAAAACCGACCCAGATTGGATCTGGTCGAGACAGACTCGGACTCGGCCGGTCTGGGGGCCGGTCGACCGGGTCTGGGACCGGGCAGGCCGGTCGGAACCGGGCCTGGCACCGGGTGGTGACCGGACTAGGGGTCCAGGCTTACTGGATAGTGCCCGGATGGCACCGGCTGAGGATCCGGTTGGCACCGGGCTGGCCCGGCGTGGCTCCCGGTCGGATCGGGCCTGGGACCGGGCGCGCCGGCGTGGCGGCCGATCGGACCGGACCTGGCACCGGCCTGGACTTCTTCCTCCTTCGCGCATGCCTCCCTCTCCTCCCTCGCGCGTCCATGAGATATCTTCATGTCCAGCTCCATGTCCAGCTCCATGTCCAGCTTCTTGTCCAGCTTTTTGTCCAGCTTTTTATCCAGCTGCTCCTCTCCTCCTCGTGCGATGCTTGCTCCCTCTTCGTACCTGATCATACATAAGTAAAAAGACTTAGGCAGTATAAAGTTCTCGTTGATCAAAGTATCACTTAGGAACAAGTTCACCTGTTGTTTGAGTAGCTTCGCACAAACTCTTGTCATAGGTCCAATCCTAACTTCATTGGACTTGAGCTTCACAACAGCATCGTCTTCATCTTGCAATGACGAAGGTAGTAGTGTAGTAGGGATGTCCTCATCACATCCAACTCTCTCCTGAAAAAACGCCATCACCTCTTTCTCATCCCAACTAGCGCCGAGTGCTTTTTTCTGTTGCCAAGGAACTACGAGAGAGATATAAGGAAGACTCATCTCACACGACTTGCATGTAACAAACTCTATCTCCTTCCAAAGGTATCCGCGTAACAAACTCTATCTTTCTGCATAGCTGCCCAAACCCATCGCCTCTGTCGCAAATCGCCCGTGCCTAGGAAACCATCGCCTGCCGCTGATGATCGCCGTCGTCGGCGCCCATGAGGTCAGTGCGGTAGTCGTCAGCGTGTTGTACGTACTATGAGATGCTCAAGCACGAGGCACGTTCCGCTCTCTCGGTTTCAAGTATGTACCAGTCCAAGCTTCGGTGAGGCCGCGCAGCAGGGGACGGGCGAGCGGCAATATGGCTTGGAGAGGGAGGAAGAGCTGCAGGTGGCTGGAGCAGTCTCCAGACTTGAGCACTGGGCACTGGCGTTTCCATTTTTCAGGTTCTAGGCCAATATCTGGCTGTTTTGCAAAGTATTTGAGGTTGATCAGAGTCAAAAGTTGGGTGGAAGCAACAACGATGGATGGACGCCCAGTTCGCGTTCTTAGCTTCCTTCCTGTTGTTTGCATCTGACATTCTCGTCAAGATCGCCGTGGAACAGTAGCGAGGTGGTGGAAAGCGTTTTGGTTCTCATATCTGGTGAGTTCTTTCCCTGGTACGTTGGGGTCTCGCATTTGTTCAAAACGGGTCTTGCAGGAGCTCCCTGAAATTTGCCATGAGTGGTGTGCGAGCCTGCACGCTCCTGCGTAGAGCCCATGAAGCAGGCGGCCGGAGGTGAAAGTTGCATAGCGAGCAATGTCTATCTAACAACAATAATTTGATATTATGTGTGATTTGATCGCTTTGTCTATTTGTCACAATTATCCCGTGAACGCGTGCAGCTTGGAGTCAATCAATCCAGCGGCTTGACAAGTAGCTTACGGCTGGATCGGCAGGTAAACTCATCTCCTATATCCATTTAGTTCTTCTCTTCTCCTCTCCTCTTATATCTCAAATTTTATTTAAAAAATAGGATGAATCCTAGGTTTGTATGATGAAATTTCTCTAAAATTGACAAGTTTCAACTTCGTATAAAAGCTGCATTTATGAAAAATAAAGATAGGGAAGCTGACTGGAGCGGGCGTTGCGCTGCTCAATAGAACTGGTTGGAGGCTAGGTAACAATGCTAGCGAACGCGAGCTCCAGATAATTCATAAGTGTACATTAGTTTTTTTTCTAAAGGTTATTTGATCCTTGCTTCTAAAGGTTATGTGATGCACCTACACCCAAGTTTTTTTTTTCTTGGTGACAGGTTTTTACTGGAGGGCACCGGGAAATTCGATTACTAGGAAATCTTGGGAATATTTCATCCAAGTTTATCCTTTAGAAATTTGATTGAATTCAAAATATTCTGCACAAAACGAATTTTTTATAGTGCATAGTAGCAGTGCGCAAGAGAGAATCTAGCTGATTTTTTTAAAATGCTCATTAAAACTATTTGATGAATACAGTGTATGATGTCTATTTGATCAAAGATTCAAATTCAAATCTAGCAGATTTTTTGACCGGTATCAGTGTATCTCAGGGGTTAACAAAATTTTCGGTTTCCGAAATTCTCGGCCGAGAAACAAAACCTTGCCTACACTAGAGTTGATTAATAAAAGGGTTTGTCTATGGTTGAGATCTTATTAAGTATTAGAAAAAGTACAATTGCATGTTACATAAAAGTGCAACTTGGTTGCATTTTATTTAACTAAATATATAGAAAATCCTTAATAAATAGTTCCATCCATGTTGATTGATAAAATAGACACATGTGTATATGATATGAGTTGACCAATAGTAGATAAAAATATTTTTTCTTTGAAATTTCATTCTCAATGCTATCTTTTTGTATCATTCATTGACAAGAAAAACAAATTATTATTTGCTACTTGTGTTGTATATGAAGATTTCCAAAGACTAGGGGAACAAAAGATAATACTATTTACAATATATCGTGGAATATAGATTTGGGGTGATATAGGAGAGTTATCTTTTAGGGAATCCCCTATGTAGAAATGTAGGGATGATCATTCTATGCTCACATTGACTCTCTACGGAAATATTGGCATTGCGGCTTGTTCTCATTCTATTATCTGTACTATTACCCTTGTTGTAAAATATAGGCCTTTTTAGAAAGCTAATTTATCTTATTTTTTTAAAGTTTTATATTTCAGAACAGAGGTAGTATGAAACGTGTAGTGATGCTACGTTGGGCGGTGTCACACATCCAAATATATGTTAAGGTGAAGGATGGTGTCACACTTTTCATGGTGCCACACATCCAAACAATTACAAAAGAAATTCCACCACACTTATCTATGCCCACGAAATGCCGTACACTCCACCCGACCACGCGATATTCCAATAGATAAACATGCAACATGGAGTTAGTTAGTTAGTTGAATATTCCTTGGTTACATTTGTTTACTGGGTTTCTTATTCATAAACATAAGTCCTCGAAAAGTGGGCGTGACACATGAAAATTCTTTGCACCGAGGAGGAGTTAGGTGATGGAAATCGGCAAAGGGAGCTAGAGCGCGTGACACGGGTGACAATCTACCAATTACGTGCTTACAGCTCAAGGTGTACTAAAGTTTTAATATGGCACTGTTTGTGTTGATTTATAGGCTTGTCTAATTTCCAATTTCCAAAGTAGAATTCTGAAGCTAGAGAGTTTTCGGAAATTTCTTTTGCAACTTAAGTAGCTGGTGTACTATTGGCTTGATCTTTTGAGGATACAATCAGATAACAAATATGTGAGTTTGTGCACTTTTTACATTTCTTATATTTATTTGGTTTTTGTAGATTACAGGCTCAAGAGAATTGGGAAGCTCGGTTTTCAAACTGTAATTAGTATAAGTGGTTCTTCTGTTGTTTGCTTCCCTAGGATAAACACTGTATCATACAGTACTTGAAGAGAGAGATAAAGCAATTTCAGGTATTTGATCCAATGTGCAAAATGTTTCAACATTCTTTGGTGATATTTCTCTAGAGTGTACTTTATTTGAGACCGAATTTTGGTACTTGGATACATTTGATACTTGGTACACCTGGTACACCTGATGACCAAATTAGTGCTTGATTTTGTTTTGGGGATGCTTGCTTAAGCATTTTAATTTTAGCATTGGAAATAGTTATTCGCTTCACGATAGGGAATAGATTTTAGTACGGACATGACAAATAAAATCTTATTGCAACAAGCGTTACGCACAATATGAGAGTTTTTTGTTCTCTATTGCAAATACAATGATCTCAGTGCGATGTACTCGGCACCTTGCAGGCTCATGTTCATCTGATTTATTGCCACTTTGGTGAAGTTTGTGTTAAGCATGGATGACAAGGGCATTACAGAATCTTTATTAATTTTTAATTAGATTTATATTGGTTTGAGACTAATGATCCTTGTTGTTTTATGACAAGGTAAATTATGGGGTTGCTTAAGGGTAAAATGATTTGTGTTCTCCAAACTATGTGATTATTTAGATGTTATGGATCGTACCAACTCCTTCTCTCTTTAGATATTTGTCTACCTGATATTATAGTAGTAGTAGCATGATTTATTTTAGACCTGACCCTACAAAATTAAACTTTGAGTTTCACATTATATCTATTTTCCGGACCACTTCCTAGAAGATTGATACTCAAATTGTTGGCGTTTAGTCAATGCCTACTTTTTTTTTCTCCCGGAAAGGTATGTACCAAGACGAGCTCTTTAATTTGCCATGCACCAACGTTTCATTATTCAGTTTATTCTCACACGCATACCCATGATTTTCTTTAAACCTGAGGTGACTGGTCAAGAACCACAATGTAGAGAATGAATGTTGGTATCTTTATTATGTAGATGGCACCCGGTAGACTTCCAAATAAGAGGACATATGTGGACATCACGAAAACCACGACAAAGTATGGCAAGCCTAACATCTTCCCAATAATGACATGCAACCCAAACTGGTAGGATAAGAGGATGTATGTGGACATCACAGAGACCTCGTAGCCCATGCTCGTTTCATGTTGGCATAGCTGGACCACATTTGAGATCATTAGTCTTTGAAAATATAATGCTTCCTAGCTGATTTGCAATGTATATATATTTATGTGCACTTTACATTTATCCATAAATATTTATGTGTGACACTGAAAACAATTAAGGTGCCGTGGCGAAGCACGGGCATTCAACTAGTCTATCTAATGATATTGATTCTGTATTTTGCATCTTAATGATTTTTGGTAAAAACATAGTCAAACTTGACATAGTTTGATTTTCTTAAAATAGCTCTCATTTGATTCATATGAAAGGAAAATCATTTTGATCATTAGAGCACGTGTCCAACAGATGATGTATTTGTCAAAAAACAGTTATATAAATCACATTAGCCCTCAAAAAAATGAGCAAAAGCAGATGATGTAATGTACAAAATGTCTCCCAAAAAATTACATTGCGATGTATAATTTACACCACGTGATGCAAATATACATAACCTGCAACACCCAACCGCCAGGCGATTCCGGCTCACCTCCGCGCCCTACTGGCAGTCAGTCACTAACGTGACACCTTCGAACTTAGTTCTGCTTGTGCCCAGCCAGGAGCTCCAGGTGTGTAATTGCACAGGTGATGTACATCATCTGGTTTCCAAAAACAAAATCAGGCGATGTGAAAGCCGAAAAAATCCATAAACATGTGATGTATAATTGATTTGGTGCTTCTCTACGCCATCCTCAATGTCTTTTATGTTAGAGTTTGCCTGGAAGAGAGAGCACAAGCATTAATCCTGTTACAAATTCAGGAGTTTTGCGTTCGAAACAAACATCATTTCTGGTTTTACAGGTTAAGCAGATATTTACATCTATGAGAAAAACTAATAATGTAGTAGTACAAAAATAGCTGGCTAGATAAAGTTTCTATTAAATATAAACATACCCAGGTGAGAGAATTGATGATGCAGACGAACAAATCTCTTTCGTGCAGTGTCACCGAAACGGGCGACTCCCGACATGGCTGAGAAAAAACAAAACAACTATTTTATATGTACAATGGCAATGCAGAAAATCTAGTTCATCGGCAGTTTGGCACGATGGACGGTAATACAATGATTTATACCTTGAGTCGGCGGAAAGTCAGGATCTGGAACATTCGGTACAGTGCCTCCAGTGGATCGACCCGCCGGCGACGAACCGTGGCGTGCACGACTCGCCCTCCTCATCGACTACCTGGCCACCTCCTCCACGCCACCAGATCTCGCGATGGGAACATGAGGAAGGGCGCGAGAAAGAGCCGCCGTGCCCGCGCACACGCCGAATGAGCCCTGGCGCTGGAACTGCCGACGGAGGCAACAGATCAACGTCTACGCGAGCAGCGCCGCCAAGTCTAAGCCTGAGAGAGTGGTAAGAGAGCAAATTGTTAGGGTTACAGGGTAGTCCATGTAAATAAATGACCATATGATATTTCCAAGTCGGCCCTCCATAGTGTGGTCGATGACCCAAAAGGACAAAACTCAAAAGGTTGGCACCTAAGCAGCGAAGCCCTGACACAAAAATTGGGCACAGGCACCACAATGTAGTTAATGCCTGTACAGTAAAGCGGGGTCCATCTATGGATTAGAAAATTTGCCTGAGGCAATCTATCTTGCTATTAGTTGATTCGGGAGCTATATACACGCGACTTCGTGTCCGATATCTGTACTATGCCTTCTCCATCTACACGCCTCTGTGCTAATTAATTCTATCCCAATGCCTACATCCAGCCCAAACCTCTGTCATTGCAGTTCTTACTCACCTCAACCATTGGAGCCCAAACACAAGAGAGCTCAATCTCAACCAGAGAAGCCTCTTTCTCATGGTTAGCTATCTACAACTTGTTGTCTTACTAAAACCGTGCCTCTCATAGAGATCACCTCGCTGGTGTAGCAATGGCTGCTAGCTGCTAGCATGAGCGAAGGGGATAAGGAAGAAAAGATAAAAAATTGTGGTGGGCCTACAAGCAGGAGAGCTGGCCCAAACCCAGCACATGACGTAGGTACCAGACCAAAATATTTTTCATTGTCTATGTATTGATATTAATTTTCTATTTTGCATGATAATGATTTTTGGAAAAATCTTAGTTTACCTTGACATAGTTTGACTTTCTAAAAATAATATAAGCCTTACGCTTTGGGATGGAGGTAGTAGTATTTCGCATAATATGGTTTTCTTATTTACTACATGCACTTAGCTCATTGGAGGTGGAAAAGTTGAAGAGGTGAGAGATGGTCGGTGACAGTTTCCCAATGTAATAATAAAATCCTTAATATGCCTTGAAAACCCACATGTACGCTCTTTCTAGGACAGAGGCAGTATGAGGTAATGCGTCCATGCGCTGTCCATTTTACTGTTCGTGCTATGTCTCCTGATACGTCCATTTTGCATCACTATTTTATATCATAATTTGCTATTATTCATTGATATATTTCATATTTGGAGATAATACTTATGTTATTTCATCTATTTTGCATGTTTCATGATTATTGGAGGATCGCGCACCGGAGTCGGGATTCTGCCGGAAAAAGCGCCGTCGGAATGCAATATTTCGGAAGATCAACGAGTTGACGGAAATTATATGAAAAATCCTATTTTTCCGGAAGACGAAGGGAGCCGAAGGGGGAGCCGAGGGGACCCGAGGTGGGCCCACCCCATAGGCCGGCATGGCCCAAGGCCCGGCCGCGCCGCCCTGTGAGGAGGGGGCCCACGGCCCCCTCTCGCCTCCTTTTCTTCGCGTACGCCTTCGTCCCGAAAACCTAAGCTCCAGGGGTACATCGCGAAGAGCCACAGCCGCCTCTGCGGGGCGGAGAACACCAGAGAGAAAAGAACTCTCCGGCAGGCTGAGATCCGCCGAGGAAATTCCCTCCCGGAGGGGAAAATCGACACCATCGTCACCGTCATCGAGCTGGACATCATCTCCATCACCATCATCACCATCTTCATCATCATCACCGCCGTCTCCACCGCTGCACGCCGTCACCGCTGTAACAATTTGGGTTTGATCTTGATTGTTTGATAGGGGAAACTCTCCCGGTGTTGATTTCTACTTGTTATTGATGCTATTGAGTGAAACCATTGAACCAAGGTTTATGTTCAGATTGTTATTCATCATCATATCACCTCTGATCATGTTCCATATGATGTCTCGTGAGTAGTTCGTTTAGTTCTTGAGGACATGGGTGAAGTCTAAATGTTAGTAGTGAAGTATGGTTGAGTAATATTTAATGTTATGATATTTAAGTTGTGGTGTTATTCTTCTAGTGGTGTCGTGTGAACGTCGACTACACGACACTTCACCTTTATGGGCCTAGGGAATGCATCTTGTACTCGTTTGCCAATTGCGGGGTTGCCGGAGTGACGAAACCTGAGCCCCGTTGGTATATCGATGCGGGAGGGATAGCGAGGATCTCGAGTTTAAGGTCTGTGGTTAGATTTATCTTAATTACTTTCTTGTAGTTGCGGATGCTTGCAAGGGGTATAATCACAAGTATGTATTAGTCCTAGGAAGGGCGGTATATTAGCATAGGTTCACCCACACAACACTTATCAAAACAATGAAGATTAATTAGCCGTATGTAGCGAAAGCACTAGACTAAAATCCCGTGTGTCCTCGAGAACGTTTGGTCATTATAAGTAAACAAACCGGCTTGTCCTTTGTGCTAAAAATGATTGGGCCACTCGCTGCAATTATTACTCTCGCACTTTACTTACTCGTACTTTATTCATCCGTTACATCAAAACCCCCGAATACTTGTCCGTGAGCATTTACGGTGAATCCTTCATCGAAACCGCTTGTCAACACCTTCGCTCCTCGTTGGGATCGACATTCTTACTTATCGAAGATACTACGATACACCCCTATACTTGTGGGTCATCAAGACTATTTTCGGCGCCGTTGCCGGGGAGTGAAGCGCTATTGGTAAGTGGAATTGGTAAGGGAAATTTCTACTTGTTTGTGCTGATTTTATTTACGCTTGCCGCTATAATTCATCATGGAGAGATCTTACCTTGAGTGTTTATTTGGGAAATCTACTACTACCGCAAAGGTAGTGGATGAGGCGCCGGGTAAGGAAGAAATACCATACAAAATACCTATGAAAATTATTGAACGTGTAGTGGGTAACCGTTATACAGGGGATGGAACTGTCCACCCTGGAGATCATTTACTGTTCTTACATGAATTATACGGTTTATTCAAGTGTGCAGGTATTGCTATGGATGAAGTGAGGAAAAAACTATTCTCTATATCGATGTCTGGTAAAGCGGCGCATTGGTATAAATTACTGGATAATGGGGATTCTCTTGAATGGAATGATATTGTGCCCCGGTTTTATTCTTAGTTCTATCCTCCAAGTGAGATTCACAAAGATCGAAATCGCATATATAATTTTTGGCCTCATGAAGGAGAGAGTATTGCCCAAGCGTGGGGGAGATTGAAGTCTTTAATGCTCAAATGCCCCATTCATGAGCTTCCTGGTAATATTATTATTGATAATTTCTATGCAAGGCTTTCTTTTCAAGACAAGACCTTGCTGGATACTTCTTGTTCTGGATCATTTACACGCAACAAGGAAGAGTTTAAAAGGGACCTTCTTAATCGGATCCAAGAAAATATCGAAGGATGGGAGAACGACAAGGATAGAGAATCGGGTATAAATTATGATTATAAATGCATTGAAGCTTTTATGGACACTGATAAATTTCGTAATATGAGTGCTACTTATGGTCTTGATTCTCAAGTTGCTGCAAATCTTTATAAAGCTTTTGCCTCTCATTATGAATTTCCAAAGAAGAACTTTGATAAGTATCATGAACCGTATAAAGATAAAATTGATTCATCTATAAATAAATGTGTTGTAGTTGAAGCTGTTGATCATGTTATTCCTGAAGCTTATATTGAAAAAACTCCTTTCCCTGCTAAAATGAAGGAGTACTCTGTTATAAATAGTGCGGTTCATAAAAGTGAAAAGAAACCTATAGAACTCGAAGAACAAATAAAAGTTGAACTCCTTTGTTGCAATAATTAAAGATCTTGTGACTGAAAATGTAGAAGATGGTCATATTATTTTCTGTGAAGATGCTTCTAATATTGTTTCACATCCTAATAAGTCTAGGAAAGCTAGTGTTCCTATGCTCTCTGTTAGAATTGGTGATCATTGTTATTATGGTTTATGTGATATTGGTGCAAGTATTAGTGCTATTCCTTATGAGCTTTACACGGAGATTATGCACGAAATTGGTTCTTGTGAACTTGAAGATATTGATGTGGTTATTCGGCTAGCTAATAGAGAAACTATCTCTCCTATTGGTATTGTTCGAGATGTGGAAGTTCTATGTGGTAAGATTAAATATCCTGCTGACTTTTTGGTACTTGGTTCTGCTGCTAGTAAATATTGTCCTATCATTTTTGGTAGACCTTTTCTAAATACTTGTGGAGCTATTATAGATTACAAGAAAGAGAAAATTTTGACTAAATTTGCTGGTGAATCTTATGAGTTTAACTTCTCGAAATTTACCAAAACTCCTTATAAAATTGATTCGCCTAATAGTGATTTTAAAGTTGAACAGTGTGCATCTATTGCTCTTGCTCCTAGTAATCCTTTGCAGCAACATTTGGAGAATAGTGAGAGTGAAGTTTTTAGGGAAGAAAGAGATGAGCTTGATGAAATTTTCCTTCGTCAACCTATTCTTAAGCATGATTTACCGGTGGAAGATCTGGGTACAACACCACCACCAAAGGAAGATCCTGTCTTTGATTTAAAACCATTGCCTGATAATCTTAAATATGCTCATATTGATGATAAGAAAATATATCCTGTTATTATTAGTTCTAAGCATTCAGAGTTTGAAGAAGAAAGGTTATTGGAAATACTGAAGAAACACCGAGGTGCTATTGGCTACACTCTTGATGACTTGAAGGGGATTTCTCCCTCTATTTGCCAACACGCCATTAATATGGAAGATGATGCGAAGCCTATTGTTGAACCTCAGCGTCATCTAATTCCTAAGATGAAGGATGTGGTAAGAAATGAGGTATTAAGACTCCTTGAAGCTGGTATTATATATCCTATTGCTGATAGTAGATGGGTTAGTCCTGTGCATTGTGTTCCTAAGAAAGGAGGAATGACTGTTGTGCCTAATGATAATGATGAGCTCATACCTCAAAGAGTAGTTGTAGGGTATAGAATGTGCATTGATTATTGAAAAGTTAATAAGGTTACTAAGAAAGATCATTACCCTTTGCCTTTTATTGATCAAATGTTAGAAAGGTTATCTAAAAATACTCATTTTTGCTTTCTTGATGGTTATTATGGGTTTTCACAATTTGCTGTTAAAACTAAAGATCAAGAGAAAACCACTTTCACTTGTCCCTATGGAACTTATGCTTATAGGCGTATGCCTTTTGGTTTATGTAATGCTCCTGCTACTTTTCAAAGATGCATGTCTGCTATTTTTCATGGCTTTTGTGAGAGTATTGTATAGGTATTCATGGACGATTTTTCCGTCTATGGAAATTCTTTTGATAATTGCTTGCGGAACCTTGATAAAGTTTTGCAGAGATGCGAAGAAACTAACCTTGTTCTTAATTGAGAGAAATGCCACTTTATGGTTAATGAAGGAATTGTATTGGGACATAAAATTTCCGAGAGAGGTATTGAAGTTGATAGAGCTAAAGTTGAAGCCATTGAGAAGATGCCCTATCCTAGGGATGTTAAAGGTATTCGTAGTGTTCATGGTCATGCTGGGTTTTATAGGAGGTTTATTAAAGGCTTCTCCAAGATTTCAAAGCCTCTTACTAATCTTCTTCAAAAAGATGTACCTTTTGTTTTTGATGATGATTGTAAGGAAGCTTTCGAAACTCTAAAGAAAGCCTTAACAACTGCCCCTATAGTTGAACCTCCTGATTGGAACTTACCATTTGAAATTATGTGTGATGCTAGTGATTTTGCTGTAGGTGCTGTTCTTGGACAGCGAGTAGATAAAAAACTGAATGTTATTCATTATGCTAGTAAAACTCTTGACGCTGCTCAAAGAAATTATGCTACTACTGAAAAGGAATTGTTAGCTGTAGTCTTTGCTTGTGATAAGTTTAGATCTTATATCGTTGATTCAAAAGTTACTATTCATACTGATCATGCTGCAATTAGATACCTTATGACAAAGAAAGATGCTAAGCCAAGGCTTATTAGATGGGTACTTCTGTTGCAAGAATTTGATTTACATATTGTAGATAGGAAAGGTGCTGATAATCCTGTTGCTGATAATTTGTCTAGATTGGAAAATATTGCTTATGATCCTGTTCCCGTTAATGATAATTTTCCAAATGAACAATTGGCTGTAATAAAGGTGAGCTCGCGAGACAGTCCTTGGTATGCCGATTATGCTAACTTTATTGTTTCCAAGTACTTGCCTCCAACCTTTTCAGCTCAGCAAAGGAGGAAATTCTTTTATGACTTGAGGCATTATTTTTGGGATGACTGATGCGTGTAGTTGACACGTCCGTTGGGAACCCCAAGAGGAAGGTGTGATGCGCACAGCGGCAAGTTTCCCTCAGTAAGAAACCAAGGTTTAATCGAACCAGTAGGAGTCAAGAAGCACGTTGAAGGTTGATGGCGGCGGGATGTAGTGCGGCGCAACACCGGAGATTCCGGCGCCAACGTGGAACCTGCACAACACAACCAAAGTACTTTGCCCCAACGAAACAGTGAGGTTGTCAATCTCACCGGCTTGCTGTAACAAAGGATTAACCGTATTGTGTGGAAGATGATTGTTTGCGAGAGAAAACAATAAAACAAGTATTGCGAGCAGATTTGTATTTCAGTATTAAAAGAATGGACCGGGGTCCACAGTTCACTAGAGGTGTCTCTCCCATAAGATAAAAGCATGTTGGGTGAACAAATTACGGTCGGGCAATTGACAAATAGAGAGGGCATAACAATGCACATACATGACATGATAAGTATAGTGAGATTTAATTGGGCATTACGACAAAGTACATAGACCGCCATCCAATTGCATCTATGCCTAAAAAGTCCACCTTCAGGTTATCATCCGAACCCCTTCCAGTATTAAGTTGCTAAGCAACAGACAATTGCATTAAGTATGGTGCGTAATGTAATCAACAACTACATCCTCGGACATAGCGCCAATGTTTTATCCCTAGTGGCAACAGACACAACACAACCTTAGAACTTTCGTCACTCGTCCCAGGTGTCAATGCAGGCATGAACCCACTATCGAGCATAAATACTCCCTCTTGGAGTTAAGAGTAAAAACTTGGCCGAGCCTCTACTAGTAACGGAGAGCATGCAAGATCATAAACAACACATATGTAATAACTTGATAATTAACATGACATGGTATTCTCTATCCATCGGATCCCGACAAACACAACATAGAGTATTACGGATAGATGATCTTGATCATGTTAGGCAGCTCACAAGATCCAACAATGAAGCACAATGAGGAGAAGACAACCATCTAGCTATTGCTATGGACCCATAGTCCAGGGGTGAACTACTCACTCATCACTCCGGAGGCGACCATGGCGGTGTAGAGTCCTCCGGGAGATGAATCCCCTCTCCGGCAGGGTGCCGGAGGAGATCTCCGGAATCCCCCGAGATGGGATCGGCGGCGGCGGCGTCTCGCATAGGTTTTCCGTATCGTGGTTTTTCGCCTCGGGGTTTCGCGACGGAGGCTTTAAGTAGGCGGAAGGGCGAGTCGGGGGCCCGACGAGGGGCCCACACCATAGGGCGGCGCGGGCCCCCTTGGCCGCGCCGCCATGTGGTGTCGCCACCTCGTGGCCCCACTTCGTATGTTCTTCGGTCTTCCGGAAGCTCCGTGGAAAAATAGGCCCCCGGGTCTTTGTTTCGTCCAATTCCGAGAATATTTCGTTACTAGGATTTCGAAACCAAAAACAGCAGAAAACGAGAACCGGCACTTCGGCATCTTGTTAATAGGTTAGTTCCGGAAAATGCACGAATATGACATAAAGTGTGCATAAAACATGTAGGTATCATCAATAATATGGCATAGAACATAAGAAATTATCGATACGTCGGAGACGTATCAAGCATCCCCAAGCTTAGTTCTCGCTCGTCCCGAGCAGGTAAAACGATAACAAAGATAATTTCTGAAGTGATATGCCATCATAACCTTGATCATACTATTTGTAAACATATGTAGTGGATGCAGCGATCAAAACAATGGTAATGATATGAGTAAACAAGTGAATCATAAAGCAAAGACTTTTCATGAATAGTACTTCAAGACAAGTATTAATAAGTCTTGCATAAGAGTTAACTCATAAAGCAATAAATCAAAGTAAAGGCATTGAAGCAACACAAAGGAAGATTAAGTTTCAGCGGTTGCTTTCAACTTGTAACATGTATATCTCATGGATAATAGTCAACATAGAGTAATATAACAAGTACAATATGCAAGTATGTAGGAATCAATGCACAGTTCACACAAGTGTTTGCTTCTTGAGGTGGAGAGATATAGGTGAACCGACTCAACATAAAAGTAAAGAGAATGGTCCTTCAAAGAGGAAAGCATCGATTGCTATATTTGTGCTAGAGCTTTTATTTTGAAAACATGAAACAATTTTGTCAACGGTAGTAATAAAGCATATGAGTTATGTACATTATATCTTACAAGTTGCAAGTCTCATGCATAGTATACTAATAGTGCCCGCACCTTGTCCTAATTAACTTGGACTACCGGATCTTTGCAATGCACATGTTTTGACCAAGTGTCACAATGGGGTACCTCCATGCCGCCTGTACAAAGGTCTAAGGAGAAAGCTCGCATTTTGGATTTCTCGCTTTTGATTATTCTCAACTTAGACATCCATACCGGGACAACATGGACAACATATAATGGACTCCTCTTTAATGCATAAGCATGTGGCAACAATTATTATTCTCATATGAGATTGAGGATATATGTCCAAACTGAAACTTCCACCATGAATCATGGCTTTAGTTAGCGGCCCAAAGTTCTTCTCTAACAATATGCATGCTCCAACCATGAAGGTGGTAGATCTCTCTTGCTTCGGACAAGACGGACATGCATAGCAACTCACATGATATCCAACAAAGAATAGTTGATGGCGTCCCCGAAACATGGTTATCGCACAACAAGCAACTTAATAAGAGATAAAGTGCATAAGTACATATTCAATACTACAATAGTTTTTAAGCTATTTGTCCCATTAGCTATATATTGCAAAGGTGAATGATGGAATTTTAAAGGTAGCACTCAAGCAATTTACTTTGGGATGGCGGATAAATACCATGTAGTAGGTAGGTATGGTGGACACAAATGGCATAGTGGTTGGCTCAAGTATTTTGGATGCATGAGAAGTATTCCCTCTCGATACAAGGTTTAGGCTAGCAAGGTTATTTGAAACAAACACAAGGATGAACGGTACATCAAAACTCACATAAAAGACATATGGTAAACATTATAAGACTCCATACCGTCTTCCTTGTTGTTCAAAACTCAATACTAGATGTTATCTAGACTCTAGAGAAACCAAATATGCAAACCAAATTAGCAAGCTCTAAGTATTCCTTCATTAATGGGTGCAAAGTATATGATGCAAGAGCTTAAACATGAGCACAACAATTGCCAAGTATCAAATTATCCAAGACATTTTAGAATTACTACATGTATCATTTTCCAATTCCAACCATATAACAATTTAACGAAGAAGAAACTTCGCCATGAATACTATGAGTAGAGCCTAAGGACATATTTGTCCATATGCTACAGCGGAGCGTGTCTCTCTCCCATAAAGTGAATGCTAGGATCCATTTTATTCAAACAAAACAAAAAACAAAAACAAACCGACGCTCCAAGCAAAGTACATAAGATGTGACGGAATAAAAATATAGTTTCGGGGAGAAACCCGATAATGTTGTCGATGAAGAAGGGGATGCCTTGGGCATCCCCAAGCTTAGACGCTTGAGTCTTCTTATAATATGCAGGGGTGAACCACCGGGGCATCCCCAAGCTTAGAGCTTTCACTCTCCTTGATCATATTGCATCATACTCCTCTCTTGATCCTTGAAAACTTCCTCCACACCAAACTCGAAACAACTCATTAGAGGGTTAGTGCATAATAAAAATTCACATGTTCAGAGGTGACACAATCATTCTTAACACTTCTGGACATTGCATAAAGCTACTGGACATTAATGGATCAAAGAAATTCATCCAACATAGCAAAAGAGGCAATGCGAAATAAAAGACAGAATCTGTCAAAACAGAACAGTCCGTAAAGATGGATTTTATTAGGCCACCAGACTTGCTCAAACGAAAATGCTCAAATTGAATGAAAGTTGCGTACATATCTGAGGATCATGCTCGTAAATTGGCTTAATTTTCTGAGCTACCTACAGGGAGATAGACCCAGATTCGTGACAAGCAAAGAAATCTGGAACTCGCGCAGTAATCCAAATCTAGTACTTACTTTTCTATCAAAGACTTTACTTGGCACAACAAAACATAAAACTAAGATAAGGAGAGGTTGCTACAGTAGTAAACAACTTCCAAGACACAAATATAAAACAAAAATACTGGAGTAAAAACATGGGTTGTCTCCCATAAGCGCTTTTCTTTAACGCCTTTCGCCTAGGCGCGTAAAGTGTATCTCAAGTAACATCGAGAGATGAAGCATCAACATCATAATTTGTTCTAATGATAGAATCATAAGGTAACTTCATTCTCTTTCTAGGGAAGTGTTCCATACCTTTCTTGAGAGGAAATTGATATTTAATATTACCTTCCTTCATATCAATAGTAGCACCAACGGTTCGAAGAAAAGGTCTTCCCAATATAATGGGGCAAGATGCATTGCATTCAATATCCAAGACAACAAAATCAACGGGGACAAGGTTATTGTTAACCATAATATGAACATTGTCAACTCTCCCCAAAGGTTTCTTTTTAGCATTATCAGCGAGATTAACATCCAAATAACAGTTTTTCAATGGTGGCAAGTCAAGCATATCATAGACTTTTTTAGGCATAACAGAAATACTTGCACCAAGATCACATAAGGCATTACAATCAAAATTCTTGACTCTCATTTTAATGATGGGCTCCCAACCATCCTCTAGCTTCCTAGGAATAGAAGTTTCAAGTTTTAGTTTCTCTTCTCTAGCTTTTATGAGAGCATTTGTAATATGTTTTGTGAAAGCCAAATTTATAGCGCTAGCATTGGGACTCTTAGCAAGTTTTTGCAAGAACTTTATAACTTCAGAGATGTGGCAATCATCAAAATCTAAATCATTACAATCTAAAGCAATGGGATTATCATCCCCAAGGTTGGAAAAAATTTCAGCAGTTTTATCACAAGCAGTTTCAGCAGTTTTAGCAGTTTCAGGTAATTTTGCGCGCTTTGCACTAGGAGTAGGAGCATTGCCAACACCAATTATTTTACCATTGATAGTAGGAGGTGCAGCAACATGTGAATTATTAGCATTGCTAGTGGTGGTAATAGTCCAAACTTTAGCTACATTTTCCTTTTTAGCTAGTTTTTCATTTTCTTCTCTATCCCACCTAGCACGCAGTTCAGCCATTAATCTTATATTCTCATTAATTCTAACTTGGATAGCATTTGCTGTAGTAACAATTTTATTTTCAATATCCCTATTAGGCATAACTTTCGATTTCAAAAGATCAACATCAGAGGCAAGACTATCAACTCTAGAAACAAGAATATCAATTTTATTGAGCTTTTCCTCAACAGATTTGTTAAAAATAGTTTGTGTACTAATAAATTCTTTAAGCATGGCCTCAAGTCCAGGGGGTGTATTCCTATTATTGTTGTAAGAATTCCCATAAGAATTAGCATAACCGTTACCATTATTATAAGGATATGGCCTATAGTTATTACTAGAATTGTTCCGATAAGCATTGTTGTTGAAATTATTATTTTTAATGAAGTTTACATCAACATGTTCTTCTTGGGCAACCAATGAAGCTAATGGAACATTATTAGGATCAACATTAGTCCTATCATTCGCAAGCATAGACATAATAGCATCAACCTTATCATTCAAGGAAGAGGATTCTTCAACAGAAATTACCTTCTTACCTTGTGGAGCTCTTTCCGTGTGCCATTCAGAGTAATTAACCATCATATTATCAAGAAGCTTTGTTGCTTCACCAAGAGTGATGGACATAAAGGTACCTCCAGCAGCTGAATCCAATAAATTCCGCGAAGAAAAGTTTAGTCCTGCATAGAAGGTTTGGATGATCATCCAAGTAGTCAGTCCATGGGTTGGGCAATTTTTAACCAGAGATTTCATTCTTTCAAAAGCTTGAGCAACATGTTCATTATCCAATTGTTTAAAATTCATTATTCTACTCCTCAAAGATATAATTTTAGCAGGGGGATAATATCTACCAATAAAAGCATCCTTGCATTTAGTCCAGGAATCAATACTATTCTTAGGCAGAGATAGCAACCAATCTTTAGCTCTTCCTCTTAATGAGAAAGGAAACAATTTTAATTTTATAATGTCACCATCTACATCTTTATATTTTTGCATTTCACATAGTTCAACAAAATTATTGAGATGGGCAGCAGCATCATCAGAACTAACACCAGAAAATTGCTCTCTCATGACAAGATTAAGTAAAGCAGGTTTAATTTCAAAGAATTCTGCCGTAGTAGCAGGTGGAGCAATAGGTGTGCATAAGAAATCATTATTATTTGTGCTTGTGAAGTCACACAACTTAGTATTTTCAGGGTTGGCCATTTTAGCAATAGTAAATAAAGCAAACTAGATAAAGTAAATGCAAGTAAACTAATTTTTTTGTGTTTTTGATATGGCAAACAAGACAAGTAAATAAAGTAAAGCTAGCAACTAATTTTTTTGTGTTTTGATATAATGCAGCAAACAAAGTAGTAAATAAAATAAAGCAAGACAAAAACAAAGTAAAGAGATTGAGAAGTGGAGACTCCCCTTGCAGCGTGTCTTGATCTCCCCGGCAACGGCGCCAAAAATTTGCTTGATGCGTGTAGTTGACACGTCCGTTGGGAACCCCAAGAGGAAGGTGTGATGCGCACAGCGGCAAGTTTCCCTCAGTAAGAAACCAAGGTTTAATCGAACCAGTAGGGGTCAAGAAGCACGTTGAAGGTTGATGGCGGCGGGATGTAGTGCGGCGCAACACCGGAGATTCCGGCGCCAACGTGGAACCCGCACAACACAACCAAAGTACTTTGCCCCAACGAAACAAGTGAGGTTGTCAATCTCACCGGCTTGCTGTAACAAAGGATTAACCGTATTGTGTGGAAGATGATTGTTTGCGAGAGAAAACAAGTAAAACAAGTATTGCAGCAGATTTGTATTTCGAGTATTAAAAGAATGGACCGGGGTCCACAGTTCACTAGAGGTGTCTCTCCCATAAGATAAAAGCATGTTGGGTGAACAAATTACAGTCGGGCAATTGACAAATAGAGAGGACATAACAATGCACATACATGACATGATAAGTATAGTGAGATTTAATTGGGCATTACGATAAAGTACATAGACCGCCATCCAACCGCATCTATGCCTAAAAAGTCCACCTTCGAGGTTATCATCCGAACCCCTCCAGTATTAAGTTGCTAACAACAGACAATTGCATTAAGTATGGTGCGTAATGTAATCAACAACTACATCCTCGGACATAGCGCCAATGTTTTATCCCTAGTGGCAACAAGCACAACACAACCTTAGAACTTTCCGTCACTCGTCCCAGTGTCAATGCAGGCATGAACCCACTATCGAGCATAAATACTCCCTCTTGGAGTTAAGAGCAAAAACTTGGCCGCAGCCTCTACTAGTAACGGAGAGCATGCAAGATCATAAACAACACATATGTAATAACTTGATAATTAACATGACATGGTATTCTCTATCCATCGGATCCCGACAAACACAACATAGAGTATTACGGATAGATGATCTTGATCATGTTAGGCAGCTCACAAGATCCAACAATGAAGCACAATGAGGAGAAGACAACCATCTAGCTACTGCTATGGACCCATAGTCCAGGGGTGAACTACTCACTCATCACTCCGGAGGCGACCATGGCGGTGTAGAGTCCTCCGGGAGATGAATCCCCTCTGCCGGAGATCCGAATCCCCGAGATGGACGGCCGGCGTCTCGAAGGTTTTCCGTATCGTGGTTTTTCGCCTCGGGGGTTTCGCGACGGAGGCTTTAAGTAGGCGGAAGGGCAGAGTCGGGGCCCGACGAGGGGCCCACACCATAGGGCGGCGTGGGCCCCCTTGGCCGCGCCGCCATGTGGTGTCGCCACCTCGTGGCCCCACTTCGTATGTTCTTCGGTCTTCCGGAAGCTCCGTGGAAAAATAGGCCCCCGGGTCTTTGTTTCGTCCAATTCCGAGAATATTTCGTTACTAGGATTTCGAAACCAAAAACAGCAGAAAACGAGAACTGGCACTTCGGCATCTTGTTAATAGGTTAGTTCCAGAAAATGCACGAATATGACATAAAGTGTGCATAAAACATGTAGGTATCATCAATAATATGGCATAGAACATAAGAAATTATCGATACGTAGGAGACGTATCAATGACCCACACTTATATAAAGAAGGAGTGGATGGTATTCTGCGAAGATGTGTTCCCGAATATGAGCAACAAGAGATATTGAGTAAATGTCATGGGAGTGCTTATGGAGGACATCACGCCGTAGATAGAACCGCGCAAAAGGTTCTACAATCAGGTTTTTATTGGCCAACTCTCTTCAAAGATGCAAGGAAGTTCATTTTATCTTGTGATGAATGTCAAAGGGTTGGTAATATCTCCAGACGCAATGAAATGCCTATGAATTATACTCTTGTTATTGAACCGTTTGATTGTTGGGGATTTGACTTCATGGGACCTTTTCCCTCTTCAAAGGTAACACTCATATACTTGTTGCTGTTGATTATGTTACTAAATGGGTGGAAGCTATACCTACAAAAAGTGCCGATGGTGAGACCTCTTTAAGAATGCTTTTAGACATTATTTTTCCTAGATTTGGAGTTCCTAGATATATTATGACAGATGGAGGTTCTCATTTTATTCATGGTGGTTTTAGAAAAACTGTTGCTAAATATGGTATTAATCATAGAATTGCTTCCGCTTATCATCCTCAAACTAGTGGGCAAGTAGAACTATCAAATAGAGAAATTAAATCTATCTTGCAAAAGACTCGTTAATAAAACTAGAAAGAATTGGGCTAGTAAATTGAAGGAAGCACTATGGGCTTATAGAACTGCTTATAAAAACCCCATGGGAATGTCACCTTATAAAATGGCTTATGGAAAAGCTTGTCATTTACCTTTAGAACTAGAGCACAAAGCTTATTGGGCTGTTAGAGAACTAAACAAAGATCCTAAACTAGCCGGTGATAAGAGGTTGTTGCAATTAAGTTCTCTAGATGAATGGAGAAGTGAAGCTTATGAAAATGCTAAACTCTTTAAAGAGAAAGTTAAGAAATGGCATGATAGAAGGATTATCAAAAGAGAGTTTAATATTGGGGATAAAGTCCTATTGTATCGGTCTCGTCTCAGATTCTTTGTAGGGAAATTACTCTCGAAATGGGAAGGACCATATGTTGTTGAGGAGGTGTATCGTTCGGGAGCAATTAAAATTAGTTCCCTCCAAGGCAATGCCACACAAGTGGTGAATGGACAAAGACTCAAGCATTATATCTCGTGTGATTCTTATAATGTAGATGTTGATGTTATTCGAGTGGAAACACCGGAGGCTTTCATCAAAGGTCAAATTGACGAGTCCGCCGTAACTCGGCTTTGAATAGGTAACGATGACAGGTAATAAAAAGTTCGCGATTTGTTTTCCGAACAATGTTTTTGCTGTTTTTGGAAAATATGAAAAATTACGAGATCGAAACGGAGTGGAGGAGACGCACGAGGGCGTGCCCCCATAGGCCGGCGCGGGCCACAGCCTGGCCGCGCCGCCCTATGAGCTGGCCGCCTCGTCGCCCCTTTCCGACTCCGGTTCGACCTGGTACTTTCCTTCTGTCGTAAAAATTACTGCTATATAATCCCCCGGACCCCTGCAGGTCCGTATATCGTTTTCTCGTCGCGTTTTGTTTCGCGCTGTTTTCTGCCAGGATCAGCACCATGGTCTCCAACAACAAAGACAAGGAGCCTATGGAGAAAGATATTCAAGATCCCGAGTGGAAAGAGGTGGACGAGAGCGTCAAGGAAGAAGATGAAGAAGAAGTGGAGGAAGACTCGCGCGCGTACCCGCGTGCTACCATTGCAAGCATCGAGGTGGTGGAGAACCCTTTTAATGCAAAGAAGAGCGCAAGAATTCGCACCGGAGGAAGACTTCCACGTCACTACCTAGCTCCAAAGACATCTTCTCCAGGCACTCATCACCCCTTCCGCAATCTAATTTACAATAATCAAATTGAAAGGACTCCCAAGGCAGCATTGCCTAGCAATTGGGATATAGATCGTTCTAACACTACAGGAAGGATGAAGCCTGAAACTGAAGAGTGGGGAAATAACTCCAAGAGTTGGGACTCGCCGTCGGACATACTTCTTAACCGCGTCGAGCACAATTCGGAGATGATCCGCAACCTCATGTAGAAGATTGATGAGCTTCAGGAGCTTGTTGAGAAGCTTGTCAAGAATTCACCATCATCGCCAAAGGAGTAATTTATCATCGGTATTGGCATCCCCTTGGTTTGTTCCAAGCTTGGGGGAGTACCGCGGTATCACATCATCACTACCCTTTTACTTTTTACTATCAAGTAGTGTCATATCATGAGTAGGGAAGTTATCATATAAGGTGGGTTGCAGTGTGGAAGTATCTCTCCTTTAGTTGGTTGTCTATGTATCCCTTGGTGTGAGTTATCGTTATGAAATATTAATGAGAAGTCTTATCATTTACATATTGCACACCTTATTTTAGTTTGCAATTTCTATTATATGATTGATCTTGATTTTAGTATTGGTACCACTTTGGGAGCATTGAGTAAATCTATTTGGTTTTGGCAAACTTAGCATTGGTCAATAGCAACAACACTTTGAGTTTTAAGTAGAGAAGAGGATATACATGTAGATATGTTATTATCTTTCTTGTTAGTTCTTAGCTTAGTATTCTGAAGTTAAAATTGTTTGTGCTTACAAGTAAGATGCATGATTGTTTCTATCACATGTATATTTGTTTGCTTCCCTCAACTCTTATGCTTGCTAATTAATCTTGCTAGCCAAAGACCTGTACTGAGAGGGAATGCTTCTCGTGCATCCAAACCTCAACCCAAACCTATGCCATTTGTGTCCACCATATCTACCTACTACATGGTATTTCTCCGCCATTCCAAAGTAAATTGCTTGAGTGCTACCTTTAAAATTTCTATCCTTTACCTCTACAATATATAGCTCATGGGACAAATAGCTTAAAAACTATCGTGGTGAAGAATATGTACTTATGTGTCTTATTTCTTAGTAAGTTGCTTATTGAGCGGTAACCATGTTTTCTGGGGACGCCATCAACTCTTTTACCTTTGTTGAATATCATGTGAGTTGCTATGCATGTTCGTCTTGTCTGAAGTAAGGGCGGTTTTCACAATCAAATGGTTTGAGTATGCATACCGTTAGAGAAGAACATTGGGCCGCTAACTAAAGCCATGATTCATGGTGGAAGTTTCAAGTATGGACAGCTAATCCTCAATCTCTTATGAGAATAATAATTGTTGTTGAATGCTTATGCATTAAAGAGGAGTCCATTATCTCGTTGTCTATGTTGTCCCGGTATGGATGTCTAAGTTGAGAATAATCAAAAGCGAGAAATCCAATGCGAGCTTTCTCCTTAGACCTTTGTACAAAGCGGCATAGAGGTACCCCTTTGTGACACTTGGTTGAAACATATGCTATGCAATGATAATCTGTGTTAATCCAAGCTAATTAGGACAAGGTGCGAGCACTATTAGTATACTATGCATGAGGCTTGCAACTTATAAGATGTCTTATACATAACACATATGCTTTATTACTACCGTTGACAAAATTGTTTCTTGTTTTCAAAATGAAAAGCTCTAGCACAAAAATAGTAATCCATGCTTCCCTCTGTGAAGGGCCTATCTTTTACTTTATGTTGAGTCAGTAAAACCTATTTCCCTCCATCTTAAGCAAGCATTTGAGTTGTTGGATCCAACCATCTATATTGTGATATATTTAATCATGCCTTTTATTCTTCCTTGTTTAGTACAAGTTTTTATCTGATGAATATATCTTTGAAGATTATCAATGATTATGAGGAGATTATTATGATTGAGTATGCAAGTTGTGCTATATAAGCTTTAATATAAGAGCTCCGCTCGATAGATAAGTATAATCTGTTAACTGTTCTTTGACCAAGAACGAAGTTTGCCATTACCAATTATGATTTCCTATGCACCTTTATTTGTGATTTCCTTTTACTTGTTTCAAGTTGAATTATATGAGGAAGTTGTTCACTAATATGTCTTGTGTGAATTAATATGATGCTTCTTGTCCGTATTTTATTTATCGACTCTTCACTCCATAAACATGTGGTCTTGTTTACCGAGTTCAGTTTCGCTTGGGGACAAGCAAAGTCTAAGCTTGGGGGAGTTGATACGTCCATTTTGCATCACTATTTTATATCATAATTTGTTCATTGATATATTTCATATTTGGAGATAATACTTATGTTATTTCATCTATTTTGCATGTTTCATGATTATTGGAGGATCGCGCACCGGAGTCAGGATTCTGCTGGAAAAAGAGCCGTCAGAATGCAATATTTCGGAAGATCAACAGTTGACGGAAATTATATGAAAAATCCTATTTTTCCGAAGACGAAGGGGAGCCGGAAGGGGAGCCGAGGGGACCCGAGGTGGGCCCACCCCATAGGCCGGCGCGGCCCAAGGCCTGGCCGCGCCGCCTCTGTGAGGAGGGGGCCCACAGCCCCCTCTCGCCTCCTTTTCTTCGCGTACGCCTTCGTCCCGAAAACCTAAGCTCCAGGGGTACATCGCGAAGAGCCACAGCCGCCTCTGCGGGGTGGAGAACACCAGAGAGAAAAGAACTCTCCGGCAGGCTGAGATCCGCCGGGGAAATTCCCTCCCGGAGGGGGAAATCGACACCATCGTCACCGTCATCGAGCTGGACATCATCTCCATCACCATCATCACCATCTTCATCATCATCACCGCCGTCTCCACCGCTGCACGCCGTCACCGCTGTAACAATTTGGGTTTGATCTTGATTGTTTGATAGGGGAAACTCTCCCGGTGTTGATTTCTACTTGTTATTGATGCTATTGAGTGAAACCATTGAACCAAGGTTTATGTTCAGATTGTTATTCATCATCATATCACCTCTGATCATGTTCCATATGATGTCTCGTGAGTAGTTCGTTTAGTTCTTGAGGACATGGGTGAAGTCTAAATGTTAGTAGTGAAGTATGGTTGAGTAATATTCAATGTTATGATATTTAAGTTGTGGTGTTATTCTTCTAGTGGTGTCGTGTGAACGTCGACTACACGACACTTCACCTTTATGGGCCTAGGGGAATGCATCTTGTACTCGTTTGCCAATTGCGGGGTTGCCGGAGTGACGAAACTCGAGCCCCCGTTGGTATATCGATGCGGGAGGGATAGCGAGGATCTCGAGTTTAAGGCTGTGGTTAGATTTATCTTAATTACTTTCTTGTAGTTGCGGATGCTTGCAAGGGGTATAATCACAAGTATGTATTAGTCCTAGGAAGGGCGGTATATTAGCATAGGTTCACCCACACAACACTTATCAAAACAATGAAGATTAATTAGCCGTATGTAGCGAAAGCACTAGACTAAAATCCCGTGTGTCCTCGAGAACGTATGGTCATTATAAGTAAACAAACCGGCTTGTCCTTTGTGCTAAAAAGGATTGGGCCACTCGCTGCAATTATTACTCTCGCACTTTACTTACTCGTACTTTATTCATCTGTTACATCAAAACCCCCTGAATACTTGTCTGTGAGCATTTACGGTGAATCCTTCATCGAAACTGCTTGTCAACACCTTCTGCTCCTCGTTGGGATCGACATTCTTACTTATCGAAGATACTACGATACACCCCCTATACTTGTGGGTCATCATCTCCCAAATCTCGAAATATCATCAGTTATCCATTTCACGTCCCCACTTCTCCCTCTCTTCGCGGACTAGGAAAAAACCCTCTCTTTGCTTCCCCTTCCCATTCCACCGATGGAGAACCCAACCGATGCCGTCGACACAGCGAAAATGAAGGCCGGGCGGATTGCCTTAGTCACAGAGGAGGCGGCCAGAGCCGCGACCGCAACATGCATGGCCGCAAGGGCGGCGATCATCGATGCAGCGGATGCCAAAGACGAAGCGGAGGCCATTGCCGAAGTTCGGGCCATCGGTCGCTCATCGGCATCCGATGCTGTTGGTAGATGGGTCCACTCTCTTGGGAAGCATCCGCTAGATGACGAGGATGAGGTTGATCTCATCTTTGAGCCACCGCCGCCGACCTTCCACGAGAATATCTTCGACGACGAGGAGGAAGTATGTTCCGATTCACCTCTCTCCCTTATTCAACATATCCCTGGATCGATTTCCGCTATGGTCTCTCCCTTGTTTTTTTGCGCTATAGGGTTTTGAATTTGCGTAAGAATCTTTTTAGGATTCATATTCAGTATTAGTTGCAACTGCTACATATTTGCTTCACCTGTTTATTTGACATGTATCAGGTTGCTACAGATGATGTTGACAACGATGTCGAGTCACGTCATAGGAAGGCCAGGGCCACTCTCAACAAGCTTAAGGCGGGGAAGTTCAACAAGTATTGGAGTGTACCCTGGACTGGTGCCAGGAACATCTGCTCCTTCTGCACAAGGAGCATAAAGGTGGACTTTCAAAGCGTCCTGCAGCATGTCGAAGGCTGTGGGTCCGGTTGTGTCAATGTTGGTGAAACTGTTAACCGATCCGGCTTCATAGCCAACCACATGGCCTATGGGATATTCCTAAGGAAGAAATTGAACCAAGCTATCGAGATCGGTCGTGTGCTTCCTTCCAGGCCCAAGCCATCGAAGGTTAAAGGTATGGGCATCAAGAAGCAGAAGAAGTGGGACCGTGAGGAGGCGACATGAAGAAGATGGTAAATAACTGTTGTGCATTTTTGTCTATGCTACTGATTCAAAAGCAGCATATTTTGTTGAACTCTGTTTATGTTTGCTGCTCAGCAGCGTTTATGGTGAACCTATTAGCTTAATTAGGGGTTGTTGAACTATGTTTGTGTTGAACCTTGCTTAATTAGGTTGTGTTGAACTCTGTTTGTGTTGGCGTGGGAAGGGGGGCATGATGCTACCCTGAATTTGCAGGACCCCAAAAAACATGCAAATACGAGCGATGCATCCAAAGGAACAAACTCATCCCCTCCCCCCATGATTTTGACCTAAATTTGAAATCAAGCCAAACGTGGTTCAAGAAAGGAAATCAAAAGACATGGATTGTTCATCATTTTCTACATAGCTAGGGAAAATACCAACCATGACCTTTTTGTAAGAGAAACCTTTAACGGGTTCTCTCACCATTCATATGTTGGGAGTTTGCCTTGCTTCTTCAATTTCCCACGTGCATATATGCACCTAGTTACTGCAAGAACTAAGGCGAACTTTTGAATCGTGACCCTATTTTCTGCATGTATATACACACAAATTTTCATTGCCATCAAGTTGCAAACTAGTTTTTTTAAGGTTTATCACTCATAAATATGTTTTTTTTTCTTTTGATTATTGCTCAAAGGAGCAAAATTAAATTAAATGGGTGTTTTCTATCAAGTGGCTACCGGATGAAGTGTGCACACTACCACCAATCCAATTTTACAAGTCTGCATATGAGACATGGTAACTACAATGGAAATTTCCAACGATCCATGAATTATCTTTGTGTGCAACCATATACTGAATTATTTTTGGGCTAAATCAGTTTATTTCAAATTTAATTGGGAGGAAGGGTACATGAATTACAATTCAAAAAAGGGGAAATATGTGGACATGCCTCCAAAGATGCGTGGAAGCCAAAAACAATTAATGGCCAAACATGCGCGTGCGCTGCATCCAAGTAGAACACATAGCAGACACCGTTAGTTTGACCTATATTTGAAATCAAGCCAAAGATGGTTTGACAAAATCGTAAAATGGCAAAGCAAAGCAAGAAGTCAAAAATTTGTGATGTACTATACACAGTTAGGGATATTACAAGGCAGACAAGTATACCTATATTGTAAAATTGACCAACATAATAGACGATATATATTACGCAAAATATACGATTAAAAAGTTCCAATGGTCTAGTTTGTAATGATATAATTGTTGTGCCGTAAAATTCATATTTTGTCGTAATTAAATTGATGATCTAGGGATGCGTGCTGGCATTATAATCCCTAACGGAGGGAGTAAGCACCCTAGCTATGAAAAATACCAAACAATGCATACCAAAATGATTTTTTAGAGGAATACTAGTTCAACTTATTTAATTTTATATTAGTATGCCAAAATCGAACCCCGTAGTTGGATTTTTTTGAACTTGATCTGTAGTACTGGGCAAAACACTAGTTTAACCTATTTAATCATAGAATTGTAGGTTGATTTTTTTTCTTTTTTCTTATTACTATGCAGCACATGTGTGTTTGCCCATCTAGTGAAACTCGGAGGAAGAGGGATCACACGAAAGGAGACGAAGGGGGAGCAGTAACGGGGCCGCTGTTATTTATGGTGTCTCCCCTTTTTCGGGTGATGTTGACTGTTGTGCAGGGTTTGTCAGTGCGCAGCAGGTGCGAGCGAGCAAGTCGAGCGAGCGAGGCCGAGAATGAGATAGCTTTTTTTATGAGAGAGTGATAACCGAAGGATCCTGAAGGACCCAGACTTGTAATACGCAACAGAGCACAATTCACAAGAGGACACAAAATAAACATGAAATTACATCTAAGTACCTAACTTTTACATGGTGGAACCCAGGCTAAAAGCAAGAAATGCGATCGGGTGCTCAAGAGCCACCACCTGGATTGATCCTCGTCGCAGCCGGGGACGAACTACTTGGCGCGACCAAATCGCCATGACTACAGAGCCTGCACACCATGGCCTGCGAGCTGAGCTAGAAACGCCTGCCAAAACCGGCAGCAAGCGGAGGTGGATAATTGGAGAGAGAGGGGTAGAGAGAGAGTCTTGATGCGAGTTTACATACCTACCGCACGTGACTTGTGCTAACTGAAATGTGGGACCTCACACATGGGAACCATATGTAAGTGACAGACCTGTTGGGTAGCCGATTGAAAAAATATAGGGAACCGGAGTGGGTAGATGAAGTACAATTGAAACAAGAAATTGAAAAAATATAGATCCATCGAGTGAGTACTGCGTAAAAGATAGTGCTGGCCTCTGGAGAATCATTTGTCAGCTAGGAAGCGGGGTTGGACTCCAGAAGAAAAAAAAGCTAAACATTTAAATGGTAGCAATAGTTTATTCCAGAACATGATGCGCATGACAGATGAAAGGGCCCCACAACCTGACCACCCACTAACATGGTTGTCTCGCAATGGAGTTATTGGCCATGCCGATGTCGAACCAAGCCCATCTCTATATCTCTCTCTCTCTCTCTTTGACAAAGACAGCTCTGTAGTACGCTGCTTGCTTGCGCCGAAAGCAATGTTAGTGGAAGCCAGCCCTAACAAAAAGCTAGTGGGTCTCCCACTTCATCCAAACAGGTGGGGCACGAGGCGAGGAAAAGGAAAGTCTCCATGCTACTTCTCGGCTGCAGGAACTACAAACATCTCCAGATCGGGTCCAACGGAGGAAAACTTGCATAGCCAATGTATCTGGTAGATGGAAAGATTTGCTGGGTTTTTTTATGAAAACATGGAAAAAAATCATGTACATGAACAAAATTTTCTGAAAATGTTTGAAAATTATTGTCTTCTCATTAATAAGTTTTCACTTTTTCTGAGATTCAGGCAAACTTGGTCCTACAAGTTATAACTTGGTCCTACAATTCTCAAAAAATGACATAGTTCTGGCCACATTTGTGGCATAGCTTGTTATAACATGCCCAAATGGTACCTCTACATTTTTCAGGTAAAGTAGCCCACATTTCAGTGGCAATTTCCAACTATTGCGAATTTTAATGATTCGTAGCTAGTATCGCGCATTTAAATGACTTTATGCCGATTTATTGAAAGTAATTAAAATTTGAATTGTAGGTGTGTTATAACTTGGTCCTACAAGTCCCCAAAAATCTTATTTAGATACATATTACTTATTACATAGTGAAACCGATGATAGTGCTAAATATTCAACCCCTTTCTATGAATAATCATGTCAACCATTTTGACCTGGTTTTGAATAATTAAAAGAAAATGAAGAAAACCTGAAAAAATGAAATCCTTTCGCATGTAGTGCTAATATGTGTACTAGTTGACAGTGAAAATAAGAAACCTGTAATAGGGTAATCAAAAATAGATTTTATTCACAGAACGGACTATCGTGTACGAAGATTCATAGCTTTCAAGCCAAATGACATAGTTATGGCCATATTTGTGGCGTAGCTTGTTATAACGTGCCCAAATTGCGCATGATGGTGCATCTTAACATTCCCAACAATGTTGCAAACTAGAATTTTCAACTTTTTGATATAAAGAAAATCATTTTTCATTTTCTAAATGACAAAATAGGTTTATTTTGTGAATGAGATACAAAAAACTACGGTTCCAAAAGGTACCTCTACATTTTTCAGGTAAAGTAGGCCACATTTCAGTGGCAATTGGCAACTACTACGAATTTTAATGATTCGTAGCTAGTTTCACGCATTTAAATGACTTTATGCCGATTTATTGAAAGTAATTCAAATTTGAACTGTAGGTGTGTTATAACTTGGTCCTACAAGTCCCCAAAAATCTTATTTAGATAAATATTACTTATTACATAGTGAAACCGATGACAGTGCTGAAATATTCAACCCATTTCTATGAATAATCATGTCGACCATTTTGACCCGATTTTGAAATAATTAAAAGAAAATGAAGAAAAAACTCAAAAAATGAAATCCTTTCGTATGGAGTGCTAATATGGGTACTAGTTGATAGTGAAAATAAGAAACCTGTAATAGGGTAATAAAAAACAGATTTTATTCACTGAACGGACTATCGTGTACGAAGATTCATAGCTTTCAAGCCAAATGACATAGTTATGGCCATATTTGTGGCATAGTTTGTTATAACGTGCCCGAATTGCGCGTGGTGGTGCATCTTGACATTCAAAACAATGTTGCAAACTAGAATTTTCATCTTTTTGGTATAAAGAAAATCATTTTTCATTTTCTAAATGACGAAATAGGTTTATTTTGTGAATGAGATACAAAAAATACGGTTCCAAAAGGTACCTCTACATTTTTCAGGTAAAGTAGGCCACATTTCAGTGGCAATTGCCAACTACTGCGAATTTTAATGATTCGTAGCTAGTTTCGCGCATTTAAATGACTTTATGCCGATGTATTGAAAGTAATTCGAATTTGAACTATAGGTGCGCTATAACTTGGTCCTACAAGTCACCAAAAATCTTATTTAGATACAAATTATTTATTACATAGTGAAACCGATGATAGTGCTGAAATATTCATCCCCTTTCTATAAATAATCATGTCGACCATTTTGACCCGGTTTTGAAATAAATAAAATAAAATGAAGAAAACCTGAAAAAATGAAATCCTTTCGCATGGAGTGCTAATATGTGTACTAGTTGATAGTGAAAATAAGAAACCTGTAATAGGGTAATAAAAACAGATTTTATTCACAGAACGTACTATCGTGTACGAAGATTCATAGCTTTCAAGTCAAATGACATTGTTATGGCCATATTTGTGGCATAGCTTGTTATAACGTGCCCGGATTGCGCATGGTGGTGCATCTTGACATTCCCAACAATGTTGCAAACTAGAATTTTCAACTTTTTGGTATGATGAAAGTCATTTTTCATTTTCTAAATGACTAAATATGTTTATTTTTTGAATGAGATACAAAAAATACTGTTCTAAATGGTACCTCTACATGTTTGAAAGTCCACTTCATATTTTACGAAGATCAATATGCTTTGGGAAGTTCATGTCATATTATTTGAAGTTCGATCACTTCATTTTCTTGGAAGTTCATCATTTCGTTTTTTTTGGAATTTCACTTCATATTTTTGGAAGATCTATTTTTTGGGAAGTTCACTTCATTTTTTTAGAAGTTCATTTCCTTTTTCGGAACTTCACTTTTTGGAATCTCACTTCCTATTTTACAGAAGTTAACTTCATTTTTTTGGAAGTTCACTTAATTCTTTCTCTCGGAAGCTTGCTTCATTTTCTTGGAAGTTCACTTCATTTTACGGAATTTCTCTTCATTTTATGGAAGTTCACTTCATTTTTTGGAAGTTCACTTCGAATTTTTTGGAATTTCACTTCATTTTTTGGAACTTCACTTCATTTTTTCGGAAATTCACTTTGTTTGTTAAGAAGTTCACTTCAATTTTTGGAAGAATACATAAACCGTTGGGGATTGCATGCAATGTCATGTCACACACTTTGATCCGGCCCACATGAATTCATACAAACCAAAGTTTGTTTGATTCCACCACATGAAATTGAGGTATATACATATGGGTGGATATGTGTTACGTGCATTTCCTATGAAATTTAGCGTAATTGATTCATTTTAAAAATACTAGGTAGTACAGAAATCAATCCTAGAAATAAAATAACCATACTAGAAAAACTTCCGATCCTACTCCCTCTGATTCATACTACTTGATGCTAAAATGGATGTATCTATAACTAAAATGTGTCGAGATACATCTATATTAGAATCAAGTAATAAGAATCGGAGCACTATAAGGTTTAAACTTCAAATTTCCAATACAAATGCTTTTAATCAAAATGGTTGGTTTATGCAATGTCCTACGCAGGTGACATAGGCATCCCGAATGGGCCTGCCGAAGAAGGTACCCGGGGTTTACTGAAGGCCCATGATCCGAAGATTATAAAAGCTCGGAAGCTCAATAAAGTGTCGATATGGAAGATGGAGATAGATTAGGAATAAGGAGACTTGTAATTGTACGAGACGGACTCGCAGAGCCTCTCGCTGTTTGTAACTTGTACGACATGAATCCCTCGGCTCCGCCTCCTATATAAGGGGAGTCGAGGGAGAAAGAGAGGATCAATTCATTGTCAACACAACCCTAGTTTTTTAGCAGTCAAGCACCTTCTCGGCTGAAACCTTCGAGATCTACTTGCCCTCTACTTTCCGCAAAACCCTAGTCTACAACTTGTAGGCATTGACAAGTTAATACCTTGTCAATTGGCGCCGTCTGTGGGAACTGGAGGCGACAAGGAGCTGATCTCGATGGCATCGACAACATCTTCGACAACATCGTCAACATCATCTGTAGCAAGCAAAGCGATGGACGGAGGTAAACAGATCAAAACTGGTCTCGTTGATTTTGTTCCTCACCCTCCCGCCCGTGTGGATGCATATGCGTATCAGGAGGAGCCAATGGAGATGACGTTCGGGAGCTTCCACTTCCGCGTCGGGAAAGAAGGATCGCATCATCTCACGGTACCAAATTCTTCGGGTCCGTTAGCGGTCGGTTCCGATTTCTCGGGATCGTCATCATCGTTCGAGTCAGGCGACGAAGAGATCTCGTTGTCAAGCTCCATCAAGCCCGCTACAAGCGGAAAACTCGCCGAAAACTTCGGCAGTACGTCCTTCGGGTCGTATGCAGACTCAGATCTAAGCAGCGACTCGGAGAGCTTCGACAGCTTTGACTTCATCGACATATCTACTTCTATTCGGGAGGTCTTCGCCAATCTATACGACGGTGTCACCGATCCTGAAGAGGAAGGTAAAGCTACAATATATCATCAAGTTTGTGCAATTGGAGATTCAAGTCGTCAAGAGGATGAAACATCAGAGGCTTTCGATGATTTGGGAAATCCATACATCGATCCCGCTGATCTCACGCGAGGTTTGGGAAACAAATACGTTGGGCCCACACCTCGCGAGAAGTTACAACTGCCGCAAGCAGCTTGGGACAGAGCATCAAGAGCCATAAATGGCACAGTGCCGATGACTACCACAGCCACGGCAGAAGAGCTGCAAGCATATCAATATAAACTCTACCATGCTGGACGAGAACTAAAAAACAGAGAATTATACTCAAAGAAAGAAAAGCTGTAGCTTCTACGTCGAGCGCGCACAGAGCTGAGTTAAGTCGACAATCAGGAACCTCGGGAGACAACCACAGAGCAGTGCGTGCAAGAGGAAGATCTCGCTTGGCGCACATACCTGAGAATGAGCAAGAGCATTTGATCCAGAACCTCGACATGTCCTTTATGTCGATAGATACAAGAGGGAACATCATCCCCAAAACACCAGAAGCTGGATACATGGCGACTCAAGCCTTTATACTAGCATCAAGGCCACCTGCAGGAGACCCGAGAGAAGCACTGTATCAAATGGCCATGGCGGGAGTTGGAGTCATGGGAACAGCGTTCGCAAGCTCAAGCACACCCCAACCTGAAAGTACCCCAAGGCGAAATAGTCCTCGACCTCTCCACGAACGGATGAGGCAAGAAATATAGAGGGACAAGCTCGAGTTGACAGGGCACGTTAAAACAGATCCAGGCGAAACTGGCCAGAAGTCGAAGAAGATGATATGTGTGGACTCCCCTGCTTTACTCGACGAGTTCGCAAAACGCGGGTCCCTTCTGGTTTCAAGTTGCCAGATGGTTACAAAAAGTTCGATGGTGTGCAAGAACCCGAGGACTAGCTAATCGACTACCTGGAAACAGTAAAATTGTTGGGTGGAAGAAGAGCAACGGCTATGCAGAGCGTCCAAGTCCATCTTAGTGGAGCCGCAAGATCATGGATAAATAAGTTACAAGTAGGATACATCGACAGCTGGGAAACTTTTGAAGAATTGTTCGTGAAGAATTTCCGTTCCACGTGCAAGAAGCCTGCATCCATAGAGCAGCTAAGGGCTTGCAAACAAAAGTATGGTGAACAAATGAGGACATACATCCAGCGATGGAGCATCATAAAATATTCGGCAGAAAACGTATCCGACGAAAGAGCAATAGATCCATTTGTTGCGGGAATCCAAAGGAAAGGCTTCATCAAAGACTTGGGCAGATCCAACCGGAGGACAATTGCAGAACTTATGGATATAGAGAATCACTGGGCAGATGGAGAAGACGCTGTGCAAAATAAACGGCATAGATCACCCGAGGAGGATCGAAATAGAAGTAATAATCAAAATAGGCGACGATATTCTCGCTAGTACTCAGACTACGACGGTCCCAGCCAAGTGGCGGCTGGCTTCCGAGGAAGTAGTGGAGGAAATCATCGAGAGGATTACCAAAGAAGCAGCGAGCAGCGTAGTGATCATCGGGACGCGCCAAGCTCTAGCAGGCAAAATAATAGACCGAGGTTCCAGAGGCCATACAATATATCACCCGAAGATCTTCTGAACGGACCGTGCCAGATGCACTTCTATCTCGACAATGACGGGAAAAGATAGTCAGGTCACCTTCAGAAGGATTGCCGAACTTTCCAAGCGCTGCATAGATACGCGGGACACGCCAATGCACAAGCAGCGAGCAGGGAGCATGTACAAAGTACACTTGCCACCTCCAGCCGCAATTACTAATGAAAATCGACCCCAGCAAATAATGGCTCTTACATTGACACAACGAGAGCAGTGTAGATGATTCAGAAAGGCAGACCCTCGAATAGGGCGCAAAAGGTGATTTCGCGACAGGTATATATGGCAGAGAAGATGCCTCCACCAACGATCGAGTATTTGAATTGGTCGGCACAAGACATCGGGTTCACTCAAGAGGACCATCCACCTCAAGTCCCACGGCCAGGGCAATCAGCCATGATTTTGCCAGCTGTGATTGCAGGATTCGATGTTTCACGCGTATTCATAGATGGAGGGAGCAGTTTGAACCTCATGTTCGCAGATACATTGAGGAAGATGAATATAACTCTGGCAAACTTGACACCAACAGACACGCGCTTCCATGGCATTACACCTGAGAAGATGAATTATCCACTAGGAAAGATTTTACTCGACGTTCAGTTCAGAACTCGAGAGAATTGTAGAAGAGAGAAGCTGGAATTCGAAGTTATAGATTTGCCATCGCAATGTCACGCTCTACTGGGACGACCAGCATATGCTAGGTTCATGGCGGTGCCACATTACACATACTTGTTATGGAGAATTTCTGGTCCCAATGGCCCAAGCACAGTGAAGGGAAGCTTCGCCTTGGCAGATAAATGCGACAAGGATTTTCACAAATTGTCGGAAACCTTCGGGATGCAAGCGGAGTATGACGCGTCTAGGCTAACAACTGATCATGATGTGTTACCTGATGGAGGAAGGCCACTAAAGGAGCAAACCTTTGACACCTCCAAGAACTCTAAGGAAGTACAGATTCACCCGACAGATCCCAAGAAGACGATAGTTATCGCAACAAACATGGATAGCGCATAGGAAAGTGCGCTCGTCGAGTTCCTCCGTGAGCGCTGGGAAATCTTTGCATGGTGTCCAGCTGACATGCCAGGAGTACCCAGGGAACTTGCCGAGCACCCCCTCAATTTGGATCCACGAGCCAGACCAATTCGACAACCTTTGCGGCGTTTTTCTGAGCCAAACCGCAAGGCCATGCTATCTGAGATTAATCAACTCAGAGAGGCAAATTTCATCAAGGATCTACACACCGAGGCCACATGGGTCGCTAACCCAGTGTTGGTCCCGAAGAAAAACACTGATGTCCTTCGCATGTGCGTCGACTTCACATGTCTCAATAAACATTGTCCAAAGGACCACTTTCCCCTCCCGATGATCGATCAAATTATCGACTCCACAGCAGGTTGTGAACGTCTTTCCTTCTTGGACGCGTATTCTGGTTACAATCAGATCTGCTTAAAAGAAGAAGATGAAGTAAAAAAACAGCTTGCATAACCCCTTACGACGTGTTTTGCTACAGAACAATGCTCTTCGGGTTGAAAACGCGGGAGCCACTTATCAGCGGATGATGCAGAAGTGTCTTGCCACGCAGATTGGCAAAAACGTACAAGTATACATCGATGATGTCGTCATAACAACAAAGCAAGGATCATCCCTGATCGACGATCTCAAGGAAACCTTCGACAACCTCGAAAAGTTTCGCCTCAAGCTGAACCCGACAAAATGTTCCTTTGGTGTTCCTGCGGGAGAACTCCTCGAGTACTTGGTGTCAGCAAGAGGGATCGAGGCCAACCCGGAAAAAATCAGGCCATCGTGACGATGAGGAAACCAACCAAGCTTAAGGAAATACAATAGTTAACTGGGCGAGTTGCAGCCTTGAGCAGATTTGTCGCCAGGTTGGGGGAAAAAGCGTTGCCATTCTACGCGCTGATCAAGCAATGGGAAAAGTTCGAGTGGAACGAAGAAGCAGACAGGGATTTTGAGCATCTCAAGCGTACAATCTAGACACCTCCAATACTGGTGGCTCCAAAGGAAAAAAGAACCTCTCTTCTTATATATCGCGGCCACACCTCATGTGGTCAGCATAGTCCTCGTGGTGGAGAGAGAAGAAGAAGGGAAAATCCATGGAGTTCAACGACCGGTATACTTCATCAGCGAAGTTTTATCGCCATCAAAGCAGTGTTACCTGCAGTATCAGAAACTAGCATATGGAGTATTTACGACAGCAAGAAAACTGCGACACTATTTTTCGGCACACCCGATAGTAGTGATCAACGAGGTGCCTCTCTCAAACATCCTAAACAATCCAGAAGCTACAGGACGTGTCTCCCTTTGGGGAATAGAGATTTCCCCTCGGGACATCACTTATGAAAAAAGAAAAGCAATAAAGTCACAGATTCTACCAGACTTCATCGCAGAGTGGATGGAGCTGCAAAACACGGGACTGCTGCTTGCGTGAGGCAGCTCCTTGTGACGGTAAAGCACACGTCCGTTGGGAACCCCAAGAGGAAGATATGATCACTACAAGAAAAGTTCTGATAGACAACGTCCCAAAATCGTCCGTAAGGGCCATTTTTCGTCGCCTATGGGCCTAACCCGACGATATGGGTTCTGTTGTCAAAACTGCGTCAGGCAAAGTCCTACGACGTTTTTTTCGGTCCGTCGCGCTTGGACGCCCTTCCGCCACGGAAAATCAGACCGTTGCAGAAGTGTTTCCGGGAGCCCGTTGACTGCTGACGTCATGCAAGCCGACACGTGGCGTACGCCGTTAACTGGCAGTTAACGGCGTTAACCGGCTGAAACCCCGTGGTAGATGGTAGGCCCACACGAGGCCTGCCACGTCTTAAGCGGGCCGGCCTATTAAGTTTGCGGGCCGGGCCAGCTGACTTAGTTTGACCTAGGTGAACTATATGGCTGGGCTGGTCCATTAGTTACGTGGGCCGGGCCTAACCTCTAAGGTTGACTGGTCAAAACTTTAATGGGCCGGCCCACTAAGCATGTGGGCCGGGCCGAATGCACTCGTTTGACCGGTCAACAGGCAAAAGGGCCGGCCCACAAGACATGTGGGATCCACTTTCCTGTTATTGGGCCGGCCCATTTAAAAAGTGGGGTCCCCCTTAAAGCAAGTGGGCCGGCCCAAGAAGTTATTGGGCCGGCCCAATTAGCATGTGGGTCCCACTTTCCTGCTATCGGGCCGGCCCATTTAGTACGTGGGGTCCACAATAGATCAAATGGGCTGGCCCAACCACTACAAGAAAAGTTGCCATGGCCGACGAAGTTGAAGTCGCGCCGTGGTTGCTGGTGTACCATGGCCGACGATTTTTGGTGTGACGCCCCAAAACCGGTACCATGAGGATCCCAGCGAATCCGCCGAAATCCGCACGATATCGATTCTAGGAGACGCACCACCAAGCGCCTCGTACACGCCGAAGCATGCACGCGATGCGGGTGGAATCAATCACGAGCGGTAACATTACAACAGGATTACAATAGAGCCCACAAGAAACATATATATTACAACAACGACTCGAACGAGTCAAGATACAAATAGATACATACAAAGATCCAAATCATACAGAAGATCAAATACGTCCGAGTACGGACAAGATACAAATTGGACTACGAGTCCTGAAGATAACCGATGGCGTCCATAACCCTGCCTGAGCCAAGCCGGAAGGGTAACCTTGCTAACGTCGTCTTCATCGAACATATCTTCATACCTGCCCGGTTATATCCCGTAGAAGCAGCAATAAGTACGGGTTCGTACTTAACAAGACTTCAAGACGTTTAAACATTCGTCAACCAGTCGTCCTTTGTACTTGAGGCACGCAGGGGACTTAGAGGACGCAAGAGGAACGTCATAGGCAATATGGTGGGGTTAAGCGGCAGCGCGCATGCACTAAAAACATATAGAGACACTCTACAACGGTCGTCTATCGGAGAAGGTGAGAGAGCGCATAGACTAACGGTTCTATACTCGCAAACATAACACAGCTCGATGTGTTCCCCCTTCGCCAAGAAGTACTTACAAAGGCACTCACACGGTTGTCAAGTTTTAACAATTTATTATTAGAGTTGTGCTAACTTACTACGCAAGTTATTATGATTGAAACAACAGGTGTATGTTGTCTATGGTCGAGTCATACAGCTCCAAGTCGTCCATAACCGCGGACACGGCTTATCGATAAGATGTAACCCTGCAGGGGTGCCCAAATGTGCCCACACGCACGATCAACCCACTTGCGACAGGTGGATATAACGACTCGCACTCTCCTTCACGACAACAATGTCCAGGAAGCCACCTAACTAAGTTAAACCCGAATCGAAGTCCGGCCGTATCTCCGAAGCGGACCTAGCTGTTTGCGACAGCATACTAGGTGGTTTAAACACACACTGGGGCGATAAACCACTTCGCAGCGGCTCCGCGACCTATACGTGCATACCAGAAACATGGGATACAAGGCACCCAGGGGCTTCCCAAAGTAAATAAGTAACAGGCTGGCATGCACGCAAACAACAAATGGTAAAACATTACGAAACTAGTTGTGGCCACTGGACAAAGCTGTAGATTCCGGCAGTGGTCGAGGGGAGACCCAGAAGCATACCCACGTGTGGTTAGAGCGCTCAGTCTCGGAACAGATAACAGGAACTCGGGTCCTAAGCTTTAAAGAAAACACAAGTGAGCCGTCATAAAACGAGCAACTGACCCACCGATGTCTCCGCTAACAATTATTAACAAGTAACCATGATTCCCTCAACAGATATAACCATGTAGCATGTGTCATGATTCCCAACAGATAACCGATAAGATAGCGGTAACGGTAACGAGATATAACAGCACTAGCATGCACTACGACTCGCAAGGCAGACCCGATAACCAAACAATAGCTGTAGGTGGTTGGTGGAGGCAATATAGGCTGCTTGAGGTAACAAGTGGAAGGGACACGTGACAAGAACGCAACTTAAGGATAGCATGAGGGAGAAGGCAAAAATAAAATAGGTGAGCGACTTCTGCAGGGGCAGGAGTATAGGGAAAATGCTTGCCTGTTAAAGCTTGCCGAGGAACATCCGGAGAACTTGTCGTATCTCACCACACCACTTCGTGATCCTATCCGAGAAGAAGCAAATACTGGACAAACAACGGATGCAAATCTTACTACTACGGGTAAAGAAGATCCGAGCATGATCGAGATGATATGCATGACATGGCAAATATGATGCGATGCAACTTATCCAATTTAAGCGGGATCGGAACCCCGATCAAACAATTATTAGGTTCGAGTTGTTTTTCTACCGACAAAGTTAAATGTTGATTAGCATGCACAACATGGCAGGGGTGATCTACTTCAATATTAAATGGAACCGGGACAACCTTTATGCAATATCCCACATATTCCATATGTTACATATTAGGTGATAATGCAAACTAGCACGAATTTGTATGATGCATGATGCAACAGCAAGCATGGATGGCATATTCATGTTCTTCACATTTTTCTGATCAATTTTTATATAGAACACTTTTTATTTCGAGTTACGGTTTGCAAGATATGATTTATGCAAGATTTGCAAAAGAAAAGGAAACGAGGCGAGGGATGGACCTGCCGTGTCCCGGGCCAGATCTAGTCTCATGCTGCATCGGAAGGGACCGGGCCGGAACCCGGCCCGTCACGCCTGGAAGGACCTGGGCTGAATTCCATCCGTGGATCCGAAGCGATAAAAAGGGTTGGGGATTAAAATCGCCTCCAGTAGTAATTGAACACAAGATCTCCGGGTCAACACCCAAAGGAACCAACCACCGGGCTGCACAGACTGGACTTGTACAGTTATTGGTGCCGCTCGCCAAGAACCATCGAAGGCGGGGACGAACTTGAAAACTGCAGCCATGGCGGAGCTCGCAGGTGAGCGTCGATCCGCCGATTTGGGGCGAACCGGGAAGGGAACTAGGTGCGGCTGGACGCACCTCGACGTGCTGAACTTGTTGGTGTCGGTCGTGGCGCCGGGGAACCACCGGATAGCCGCCATCGATGAGGATCTGCGGGGAAAACGAGTGTCACCGTCGGCAACACGTTTGGGAACGAGAAGTAGAACGAGCGAGAGGTCGGGGAGACGCGGTTGCTCACCGGGAACGCGATAGAGAGGTCGGAGAGGGCGGGGAAGGACGCACGGCGACGGATTTCTCGCCGGGCGCGCCAGCCATGGCGGAGGAATGGCGACCACAACGTCAATTTAGGAGGTCCCGGCTCGATTCCTTGTACCCGGACGAAGAGGACGAGGAGGCGCATCTTCCGGTGGTCTCATCTCGGCAAGGGGAGGTCTACGGCGGCGGCGCCATGGTGAGGAGGATGGTGCCGGTGTTGTTCGTTGGTTTTGTTGGCTCACGCAGAGAAGAAGAAAATTGAGAGAGATGGAGGGGCGACGGCGCGAGGGAGGAGGAGGTCTAGGGTTTGGCGCAGGGGCGCGCTTAAAGGGAGGGGAGTGGTTGGCGTGGTGGTGGAGGGTGACGTTGCCGGGGAGGAAAAGACGAGCACGCAGCTCTCGTGCTCTCTCACGAAGATGACAGGAAAAGAAATAGGTACCCCTTCGGTGGAAAGAAAGATGGGCCGGGCTAGGCTCGCTTCGGTGGAGGCAAAACGGGCCAAGGGAGAGGCACGCTTTAGAGAGGATGATGGGCTCCAAGCAAAGATGGAACAGATTGGAGGGAGGAGATACTTTGAAATATCAAAATAATATAATTTTTAACTTTGCAAATAGTTGAAACAGATTTAGAATTAGTTTTTCAACATATCCAAAATAATAATATTTGGGTTTTATTATTATTGAAAATAAGGTAGACGGAGAAGGGTTTATATACATAACCATATGAGAGGAAAACACCAAATAGTTTTTATTTAAAAATAATTTTATTTGATAAAATCTTGTGGATGATATGATGCATATGCCATGATGATGCACAAAAGAAAACGAACAACCAAAATCTAATAGGGGTATTTTCCTGGGCCGCTACAATCGACACCACTAACAAGGAACCTCGCCCCGAGGTTCCACGTCAAGCCAAGGGGGAGTTGGTTAAACTATCGGGTCTTCAGGCGACGTGTCGATCTCCTCGACACCACTAACAAGAGTTCTTGCTCCATGCTGATCGGCGACAGCACTAACAAGAAGTCATTGTTCCGCTATCGACGATGCGCTTCTATCGGGATCCTCCGAAGATCGGACCTAATAGGTGAGGGGCAAAGATCGTCCAACCCGCGTAGAGACCTATGACTCACAGAAGCAGATAAGAGAAGATTCAAAACTCGCAAAGGTAAGATGAGAAAGAATAGAGGTAAGGAGAAAATTCAGAGCTAATCAGATCTATCCAACGAGTTTTAGAAAATAGTTTGGACTCTCTAAACTCAACGACCGTTGGCAAGGTTATCCTACAGGCTGGACTAGTGGGGTACCGTCAACCTGAGGCTCTGATACCAACTTGTGACGCCCCAAAACCGGTACCATGAGGATCCCGACGAATCCGCCGAAATCCGCACGATATCGATTCTAGGAGACGCACCACCAAGCGCCTCGTACACGCCGAAGCATGCACGCGATGCGGGTGGAATCAATCACGAGCGGTAACATTACAACAGGATTACAATAGAGCCCACAAGAAACATATATATTACAACAACGACTCGAACGAGTCAAGATACAAATAGATACATACAAAGATCCAAATCATACAGAAGATCAAATACGTCCGAGTACGGACAAGATACAAATTGGACTAAGAGTCCTGAAGATAACCAGTGGCGTCCATAACCCTGCCCGGGCCAAGCCGGAAGGGTAACCTTGCTAACGTCGTCTTCATCGAACATATCTTCATACCTGCCCGGTTATATCCCGTAGAAGCAGCAATAAGTACGGGTTCGTACTTAACAAGACTTCAAGACGTTTAAGCATTCGTCAACCAGTCGTCCTTTGTACTTGAGGCACGCAGGGGACTTAGAGGACGCAAGAGGAACGTCATAGGCAATATGGTGGGGTTAAGCGGCAGCGCGCATGCACTAAAAACATATAGAGACACTCTACAACAGTCGTCTATCAGAGAAGGTGAGAGAGCGCATAGACTAACAGTTCTATACTCTGCAAACATAACACAGCCGATGTGTTCCCCCTTCGCCAAGAAGTACTTACAAAGGCACTCACACGGTTGTCAAGTTTTAACAATTTATTATTAGAGTTGTGCTAACTTACTACGCAAGTTATTATGATTGAAACAACAGGTGTATGTTGTCTATGGTCGAGTCATACAGACTCCAAGTCGTCCATAACCGCGGACACGGCTTATCGATAAGATGTAACCTGCGGAGGTGCCCAAACGTGCCCACACGCACGATCAACCCACTTGCGACAGGTGGATATAACGACTCGCACTCTCCTTCACGACAACAATGTCCAGGAAGCCACCTAACTAAGTTAAACCCGAATCGAAGTCCGGCCGTATCTCCGAAGCGGACCTAGCTATTTGCGACAGCGTACTAGGTGGTTTAAACACACACTGGGGCGATAAACCACTTCGCAGCGGCTCCGCGACCTATACGTGCATACCAGAAACATGGGATACAAGGCACCCAGGGGCTTCCCAAAGTAAATAAGTAACAGGCTGGCATGCACGCAAACAACAAATGGTAAAACATTACGAAACTAGTTGTGGCCACTGGACAAAGCTGTAGATTCGGCAGGTGGTCGAGGGGAGACCCAGAAGCATACCCACGTGTGGTTAGAGCGCTCGGTCTCGGAACGGATAACGAGAACTCGGGTCCTAAGCTTTAAAGAAAACACAAGTGAGCCGTCATAAAACGAGCAAGCCGACCCACCGATGTCTCCGCTAACAATTATTAACAAGTAACCATGATTCCCTCAACGAGATATAACCATGTAGCATGTGTCATGATTCCCAACGAGATAACCGATAAGATAGCGGTAACGGTAACGAGATATAACAAGCACTAGCATGCACTACGACTCGCAAGGCGGACCCGATAACCAAACAATAGGCTGTAGGTGGTTGGTGGAGGCAATATAGGCTGCTTGAGGTAACAAGTGGAAGGGACACGTGACAAGAACGCAACTTAAGGATAGCATGAGGGAGAAGGCAAAAATAAAATAGGTGAGCGACTTCCGCAGGGGCAGGAGTATAGGGAAAATGCTTGCCTGTTAAAGCTTGCCGAGGAACATCCGGAGAACTTGTCGTATCTCACCACACCACTTCGTGATCCTATCCGAGAAGAAGCAAATACTGGACAAACAACGGATGCAAATCTTACTACTACGGGTAAAGAAGATCCAGCATGATCGAGATGATATGCATGACATGGCAAATATGATACGATGCAACTTATCCAATTTAAGCGGGATCGGAACCCCGATCAAACAATTATTAGGTTCGAGTTGTTTTTCTACCGACAAAGTTAAATGTTGATTAGCATGCACAACATGGCAGGGGTGATCTACTTCAATATTAAATGGAACCGGGACAACCTTTATGCAATATCCCACATATTCCATATGTTACATATTAGGTGATAATGCAAACTAGCACGAATTTGTATGATGCATGATGCAACAGCAAGCATGGATGGCATATTCATGTTCTTCACATTTTTCTGATCAATTTTTATATAGAACACTTTTTATTTCGAGTTACGGTTTGCAAGATATGATTTATGCAAGATTTGCAAAAAGAAAAGGAAACAGGCAGGGGATGGACCTGCCGTGTCCTGGGCCAGATCTAGTCTCATGCTGCATCGGAAGGGACTGGGCCGGAACCTGGCCCGTCACGCTGGAAGGACCTGGGCTGAATTCCATCTGTGGATCTGAAGCAGTAAAAAGGGTTGGGGATTAAAATCGCCTCCAGTAGTAATTGAACACAAGATCTCCAGGTCAACACCCAAAGGAACCAACCACTGGGCTGCACAGCTGGACTTGTACAGTTATTGGTGCTGCTCGCCAAGAACCATCAGAAGGCGGGGACGAACTTGAAAACTGCAGCCATGGCGGAGCTCGCAGGTGAGCATCGATCCGCCGATTTGGGGCGAACCAGGAAGGGGAACTAGGTGCGCTGGACGCACCTCGACGTGCTGAACTTGTTGGTGTCGGTCGTGGCGCCGGGGAACCACCAGATAGCCGCCATCGATGAGGATCTGCGGGGGAAAACGAGTGTCACCGTCGGCAACACGTTTGGGAACGAGAAGTAGAACGAGCAGAGGTCAGGGAGACGCGGTTGCTCACCAGGAACGCGATAGAGAGGTCAGAGAGGGCGGGGAAGGACGCACGGCGACGGATTTCTCGCCGGGGCGCGCCAGCCATGGCGGAGGAATGGCGACCACAACGTCAATTTAGGAGGTCCCGGCTCGATTCCTTGTACCCAGACGAAGAGGACGACGAGGCGCATCTTCCGGTGGTCTCATCTCAGCAAGGGGAGGTCTACAGCGGCGGCGCCATGGTGAGGAGGATGGTGCCAGTGTTGTTCGTTGGTTTTGTTGGCTCACAGAGAAGAAGAAAATTGAGAGAGATGGAGGGGCGACGGCGCGAGGGAGGAGGAGGTCTAGGGTTTGGCGCAGGGGCGCGCTTAAAAGGGAGGGGGAGTGGTTGGCGTGGTGGTGGAGGGTGACGTTGCCAGGGAGGAAAAGACGAGCACGCAGCTCTCGTGCTCTCTCACGAAGATGACAGGAAAAGAAATAGGTACCCCTTCGGTGGAAAGAAAGATGGGCCAGGCTAGGCTGCTTCGGTGGAGGCAAAACGGGCCAAGGGGAGAGGCACGCTTTAGAGAGGATGATGGGCTCCAAGCAAAGATGGAACAGATTGGAGGGAGGAGATACTTTGAAATATCAAAATAATATAATTTTTAACTTTGCAAATAGTTGAAACAGATTTAGAATTAGTTTTTCAACATATCCAAAATAATAATATTTGGGTTTTATTATTATTGAAAATAAGGTAGACGGAGAAGGGTTTATATACATAACCATATGAGAGGAAAACACCAAATAGTTTTTATTTAAAATTAATTTTATTTGATAAAATCTTGTGGATGATATGATGCATATGCCATGATGATGCACAAAAGAAAACGAACAACCAAAATCTAATAGGGGTATTTTCCTGGGCCGCTACATTTGGTCTCTCTGTTGTGCATGTTAAAACGTTTTTTTCTCGTTTTTGAGGCCACCTAGCCCGACGAAAACGGCCAAAACGTGGCGTATGGTGTCCCGGGACGTGGTGCATCTCGAAATCTCGGGTTCGCCGGCCGAGTCAACGCAAATCCGCACCGCCGAGGGATGTAGGGCCCATATGGCATTGTTTTTTTTTCTCGATCGCACCATCTCGTTCAACGCTCTCCGATCGAGCCGTTTACGATGCAGGATCATGGGTCCCGCATGTCATCCTCTATGAACCAAAATTCTTTCTATTCTTGGATTTTTTTTGACCCCCGATTTTCGGCTACTTCCTTTTTTCTTTTGATCCCTTGCCGCCTTGGAAACGTTGAGAACGCCTGCTGCTAAATGGGACCCGCATGTCATCCTCTATGTGCAATCAACCTTCTTTTCTTGGAGTTTTTTTTGGCACCTCATATTTGGTCACTTGCCTTTTTCTTTCGATCCCCTGCCGCCTCTCAAACGGTGATACCGCTGCTGCTAAATGGGACCCGCATGTCATCCTCTATGTACTATAAAACTTTCTTTTCTTGAATTATTTTTGGCTCCCGATATTTGGTCACTTGCCTTTTTCTTTCGATCCCCTGCCGCCTCTCAAACGGTGATACCGCCGTCGCTAAATGGGACCCGCATGTCATCCTCTATGTACTATAAAACTTTCTTTTCTTGGATTTTTTTGGCACCTCATATTTGGTCACTTGCCTTTTTCTTTCGATCCCGTGCGGCCTCTCAAACGGTGATACCGCTCCCGCTAAATGGGACCCGCATGTCATCCTCTATGTACTATAAAACTTTCTTTTCTTGAATTATTTTTGGCTCCTCATATTTGGTCACTTGCCTTTTTCTTTCGATCCCGTGCAGCCTCTCAAACGGTGATACCGCTCGTCGCTAAATGGGACCCGCATGTCATCCTCTATGTACTATAAAACTTTCTTTTCTTGAATTATTTTTGGCTCCTCATATTTGGTCACTTGCCTTTTTCTTTCGATCTCATGCCACGTTTGAAACGTTGAGGATCCTGCTGGCTCATGGGACCCGCATGTCATCCTCTATGTGCTATAAAAGTTTATTTTCTTGGATTTTTTTTCACCCTCTCGATTTTTGGCTATTTCCTTTTTCTTTTGATCCCCTGCCGCCTTGGAAACGTTGAGTAAGCTCGCTGACTCATGGGACCCGCATGTCATCCTCTATGTACTATAAAACTTTCTTTTCTTGAATTATTTTTGGATCCCGATATTTGGTCACTTGCCTTTTTTCTTTCGATCTCATGCCACGTTTGAAACGTTGAGGAACCCGCCGGCTCATGGGACCCGCATGTCATCCTCTATGTACTATAAAAGTTCATTTTCTTGGTTTTTTTTCACCCTCTGATTTTTGGCTATTTCCTTTTTCTTTTGATCCCCTACCGCCTTTGAAACGTTGAGGACTCTGCTGGCTCATAGGTGACACGTCTCCGACGTATCGATAATTTCTTATGTTCTATGCCATATTATTGATGATACCTACATGTTTTATGCACACTTTATGTCATATTCGTGCATTTTCTGGAACTAACCTATTAACAAGATGCCGAAGTGCCGGCTCTCGTTTTCTCGCTGTTTTCGGTTTCGTAAATCCTAGTAACGAAATATTCTCGGAATTGGACGAAACAAAGACCCAGGGGCCCATTTTTCCACGGAGCTTCCAGAAGACCGAAGAACATACGAAGTGGGGCCACCAGGTGGCGACACCACATGGCGGCGCGGCCAAGGGGGGCCCGCGCCGCCCTATGGTGTGGGCCCCTCATCAGGCCCCCGACTCTGCCCTTCCGCCTACTTAAATCCTCCGTCGCGAAACCCCTGATGCGAAAAACCACGATACGGAAAACCTTACTGAGACGCCGCCGCCGCCGATCCCATCTCGGGGGATTCGGGAGATCTCCTCCGGCACCCTGCCGGAGAGGGGATTCATCTCCCGGAGGACTCTACACCGCCATGGTCGCCTCCGGAGTGATGAGTGAGTAGTTCACCCCTGGACTATGGGTCCATAGCGGTAGCTAGATGGTTGTCTTCTCCTCATTGTGCTTCATTGTTGGATCTTGTGAGCTGCCTAACATGATCAAGATCATCTATCCGTAATACTCTATGTTGTGTTTGTCGGGATCCGATGGATAGAGAATACCATGTCATGTTAATTATCAAGTTATTACATATGTGTTGTTTATGATCTTGCATGCTCTCCGTTACTAGTAGAGGCTCGGCCAAGTTTTTGCTCTTAACTCCAAGAGGGAGTATTTATGCTCGATAGTGGGTTCATGCTCGCATTGACACTGGGACGATGACAGAAAGTTCTAAGGTTGTGTTGTGCTTTGTTGCCACTAGGGATAAAACATTGGCGCTATGTTCGAGGATGTAGTTGTTGATTACATTACGCACCATACTTAATGCAATTGTCCGTTGCTTTGCAACTTAATACTTGGAAGGGGTTCGGATGATAACTCGAAGGTGGACTTTTTAGGCATAGATGCAGTTGGATGGCGGTCTATGTACTTTGTCGTAATGCCCAATTAAATCTCACTATACTTATCATGTCATGTATGTGCATTGTTATGCCCTCTCTATTTGTCAATTGCCCGACTGTAATTTGTTCACCCAACATGCTTTTATCTTATGGGAGAGACGCCTCTAGTGAACTGTGGACCTCGGTCCATTCTTTTAATACTGAAATACAAATCCACACAATACGGTTAATCCTTTGTTACAGCAAGCCGGTGAGATTGACAACCTCACTGTTTCGTTGGGGCAAAGTACTTTGGTTGTGTTGTGCAGGTTCCACGTTGGCGCGGAATCTCGGTGTTGCGCCGCACTACATCCCGCCGCCATCAACCTTCAACGTGCTTCTTGACTCCCTACTCGGTTCGATTAAACCTTGGTTTCTTGCGAGGAAACTTGCCGCTGTGCGCATCACACCTTCCTCTTGGGGTTCCCAACGGACGTGTCAACTACACGCATCAAGCAAATTTCCGGCGCCGTTGCGGGGAGATCAAGACACGCTGCAAGGGAGTCTCCACTTCTCAATCTCTTTACTTTGTTTTTGTCTTGCTTTATTTTATTTACTACTTTGTTTGCTGCACTTATATCAAAACACAAAAAAATTAGTTTCTAGCTTTACTTTATTTACTGTCTTGTTTGCCATATCAAAAACACAAAAAAATTAGTTACTTGCATTTACTTTATCTAGTTTGCTTTATTTACTACCGCTAAAATGAGTAATCCCGAAGTTGAAGTTCGTTCATTTAAGCAACAAGGGGGAGAATGTTTAAAAGTTGCTTGGTATAGAATTAGTGATGCCCATAATAGGTGCACACTCCACTACTATCCTACTCAGGAATTTTTATGTTGGTATCTCTAGCTGGAATAGATATGTTCTTGATTGTCTCGCGGGAGGTAACTTCCTAGGTTCTCCCGCTTTAGAAGCTAGTTGCATTATTGAGAGTTTATTTGGAACACCACCTGTTAATGAAATTAAAATTGAAACTTCCCTTGAGGATGTTATGAAAAAATTGGAAACCATAGAGAAAAATTTTAGTGTTGAAACTAAGTTGGAGATGTTACTTGATAAAGCCGATAAACTTGATAAATCCTTAGGAGGAATTGATGAAAGAATTAGTGTCCTAAGAACTTGTGTTGACCATGATAATCAAATTAATAGGATTGGCAAACTTGAAAAAGCTATGGGAACCTTGGGTTCATCCTTTTCATCTTTACAGTTTAGAGAGAAAGCTTATGTGGGAAAGGAGCAAAAGTTTATGTATGCTTCTAAAGTGCCTAAACCAAAGAAATATTATTATAGGCCTAAAATTGATAAAGCCCCTAGTATCACTACAAATGGGGGAGCTTATGATATCAATGCTCCATCTCGCGATAATACTTGAGATACACTTTCTGCGCCTAGCTGAAAGGCGTTAAAGAAAAGCGCTTATGGGAGACAACCCATGTTTTTACTCCAGTATTTTTGTTTTATATTTGTGTCTTGAAAGTTGTTTACTACTGTAGCAACCTCTCCTTATCTTTGTTTTATGTTTTGTTGTGCCAAGTAAAGTCTTTGATAGAAAAGTAAGTACTAGATTTGGATTACTGCGCAGTTCCAGATTTCTTTGCTGTCACGAATCTGGGTCTATCTCCCTGTAGGTAGCTCAGAAAATTAAGCCAATTTACGAGCATGATCCTCGGATATGTACGCAACTTTCATTCAATTTGAGCATTTTCGTTTGAGCAAGTCTGGTGGCCTAATAAAATCCATCTTTACGGACTGTTCTGTTTTGACAGATTCTGTCTTTTATTTCGCATTGCCCGCTATGTTGGATGAATTTCTTTGATCCATTAATGTCCAGTAGCTTTATGCAATGTCCAGAAGTGTTAAGAATGATTGTGTCACCTCTGAACATGTGAATTTTTATTATGCACTAACCCTCTAATGAGTTGTTTCGAGTTTGGTGTGGAGGAAGTTTTCAAGGATCAAGAGAGGAGTATGATGCAATATGATCAAGGAGAGTGAAAGCTCTAAGCTTGGGGATGCCCCGGTGGTTCACCCCTGCATATTATAAGAAGACTCAAGCGTCTAAGCTTGGGGATGCCCAAGGCATCCCCTTCTTCATCGACAACATTATCAGGTTCCTCCCCCGAAACTATATTTTTATTCCGTCACATCTTATGTACTTTGCTTGGAGCGTCGGTTTGTTTTTGTTTTTTTGTTTTGTTTGAATAAAATGGATCCTAGCATTCACTTTATGGGAGAGAGACACGCTCCGCTGTAGCATATGGACAAATATGTCCTTAGGCTCTACTCATAGTATTCATGGCGAAGTTTCTTCTTCGTTAAATTGTTATATGGTTGGAATTGGAAAATGATACATGTAGTAAATTGCTATAATGTCTTGGATAATGTGATACTTGGCAATTGTTGTGCTCATGTTTAAGCTCTTGCATCATATACTTTGCACCCATTAATGAAGAAACACTTAGAACTTGCTAATTTGGTTTGCATATTTGGTTTCTCTAGAGTCTAGATAACATCTAGTATTGAGTTTTGAACAACAAGGAAGACGGTATGGAGTCTTATAATGTTTACCATATGTCTTTTATGTGATTTTTGTCTGTACCGTTCATCCTTGTGTTTGTTTCAAATAACCTTGCTAGCCTAAACCTTGTATCGAGAGGGAATACTTCTCATGCATCCAAAATACTTGAGCCAACCACTATGCCATTTGTGTCCACCATACCTACCTACTACATGGTATTTATCCGCCATTCCAAAGTAAATTGCTTGAGTGCTACCTTTAAAATTCCATCATTCACCTTTGCAATACATAGCTCATGGGACAAATAGCTTAAAAACTATTGTAGTATTGAATATGTACTTATGCACTTTATCTCTTATTAAGTTGCTTGTTGTGCGATAACCATGTTTCTGGGGACGCCATCAACTATTCTTTGTTGGATATCATGTGAGTTGCTATGCATGTCCGTCTTGTCCGAAGCAAGAGAGATCTACCACCTTCATGGTTGGAGCATGCATATTGTTAGAGAAGAACTTTGGGCCGCTAACTAAAGCCATGATTCATGGTGGAAGTTTCAGTTTGGACATATATCCTCAATCTCATATGAGAATAATAATTGTTGCCACATGCTTATGCATTAAAGAGGAGTCCATTATCTCGTTGTCCATGTTGTCCCGGTATGGATGTCTAAGTTGAGAATAATCAAAAGCGAGAAATCCAAAATGCGAGCTTTCTCCTTAGACCTTTGTACAGGCGGCATGGAGGTACCCCATTGTGACACTTGGTCAAAACATGTGCATTGCAAAGATCCGGTAGTCCAAGTTAATTAGGACAAGGTGCGGGCACTATTAGTATACTATGCATGAGACTTGCAACTTGTAAGATATAATGTACATAACTCATATGCTTTATTACTACCGTTGAAAAAATTGTTTCATGTTTTCAAAATAAAAGCTCTAGCACAAATATAGCAATCGATGCTTTCCTCTTTGAAGGACCATTCTCTTTACTTTTATGTTGAGTCGAGTTCACCTATATCTCTCCACCTCAAGAAGCAAACACTTGTGTGAACTGTGCATTGATTCCTACATACTTGCATATTGTACTTGTTATATTACTCTATGTTGACAATTATCCATGAGATATACATGTTACAAGTTGAAAGCAACCGCTGAAGCTTAATCTTCCTTTGTGTTGCTTCAATGCCTTTACTTTGATTTATTGCTTTATGAGTTAACTCTTATGCAAGACTTATTAATACTTGTCTTGAAGTACTATTCATGAAAAGTCTTTGCTTTATGATTCACTTGTTTTCTCATGTCATTACCATTGTTTTGATCGCTGCATTCACTACATATGTTTACAAATAGTATGATCAAGGTTATGATGGCATATCACTTCGAAATTATCTTTGTTATCGTTTTACCCGCTCGGGACAAGCGAGAACTAAGCTTGGGGATGCTTGATACGTCTCCGACGTATCGATAATTTCTTATGTTCTATGCCATATTATTGATGATACCTACATGTTTTATGCACACTTTATGTCATATTCGTGCATTTTCCGGAACTAACCTATTAACAAGATGCCGAAGTGCCGGTTCCCGTTTTCTGCTGTTTTTGGTTTCAGAAATCCTAGTAACGAAATATTCTCGGAATTGGACGAAACAAAGACCCAGGGGCCTATTTTTCCACGGAGCTTCCGAAGACCGAAGAACATACGAAGTGGGGCCACGAGGTGGCGACACCACATGGCGGCGCGGCCAAGGGGGGCCCGCGCCGCCCTATGGTGTGGGCCCCTCGTCGGGCCCCGACTACGCCCTTCCGCCTACTTAAAGCCTCCGTCGCGAAACCCCGATGCGAAAAACCACGATACGGAAAACCTTACCGAGACGCCGCCGCCGCCGATCCCATCTCGGGGGATTCAGGAGATCTCCTCCGGCACCCGCCGGAGAGGGGATTCATCTCCCGGAGGACTCTACACCGCCATGGTCGCCTCCGGAGTGATGAGTGAGTAGTTCACCCCTGGACTATGGGTCCATAGCAGTAGCTAGATGGTTGTCTTCTCCTCATTGTGCTTCATTGTTGGATCTTGTGAGCTTCCTAACATGATGAAGATCATCTATCTGTAATACTCTATGTTGTGTTTGTCGGGATCCGATGGATAGAGAATACCATGTCATGTTAATTATCAAGTTATTACGTATGTGTTGTTTATGATCTTGCATGCTCTCCGTTACTAGTAGAGGCTCTGGCCAAGTTTTTGCTCTTAACTCCAAGAGGGAGTATTTATGCTCGATAGTGGGTTCATGCCTGCATTGACACCTGGACGATGCGATGAAAGTTCTAAGGTTGTGTTGTGCTTGTTGCCACTAGGGATAAAACATTGGCGCTATGTCCGAGGATGTAGTTGTTGATTACATTACGCACCATACTTAATGCAATTGTCCGTTGCTTTGCAACTTAATACTGGAAGGGGTTCGGATGATAACCTCGAAGGTGGACTTTTTAGGCATAGATGCGGTTGGATGGCGGTCTATGTACTTTGTCGTAATGCCCAATTAAATCTCACTATACTTATCATGTCATGTATGTGCATTGTTATGCCCTCTCTATTTGTCAATTGCCCGACCGTAATTTGTTCACCCAACATGCTTTTATCTTATGGGAGAGACACCTCTAGTGAACTGTGGACCCCGGTCCATTCTTTTAATACTGAAATACAAATCTGCTTGCAATACTTGTTTTATTGTTTTCTCTGCAAACAATCATCTTCCACACAATACGGTTAATCCTTTGTTACAGCAAGCTCGGTGAGATTGACAACCTCACTGTTTCGTTGGGGCAAAGTACTTTGGTTGTGTTGTGCAGGTTCCACGTTGGCGCCGGAATCTCCGGTGTTGCGCCGCACTACATCCCGCCGCCATCAACCTTCAACGTGCTTCTTGACTCCTACTGGTTCGATTAAACCTTGGTTTCTTACTGAGGGAAACTTGCCGCTGTGCGCATCACACCTTCCTCTTGGGGTTCCCAACGGACGTGTCAACTACACGCATCAATAGGTCCCACATGTCAGCCTCTATGTACAATCAAGTTTCTTTTCTTGAATTATTTTTGGATCCTGATATTTCGTCACTTGCCTTTTTCTTTCGATCTCATGCCACGTTTGAAACGTTGAGGAACCTGCTGGCTCATGGGACCCGCATGTCATCCTCTATGTACAATAAAACTTTCTTTTCTTGGATTTTTTTGGCACCCGATATTTGGTCACTTGCCTTTTTCTTTCGATCTCATGCCGCCTTTGAAACGTTGACTAAGCTGTTGGCTCACGGGTCCCGCATGTCATCCTCTACGACAATAAAAGTTTTCTTTCTTGGAATTATTTTTGACCCCTAATTTCTGGCTATTTGCCTTTTTCTTTTTATCTCCTCGCCCTCTCGAAACGATGAGGACGCTGTTGGCAGGTCGGTCCCACATGTCAACCTCTATGAACAATAAAAGTTTCCTTTGATGGATTTATTTTGAACCCCTAATCAATTTCTCGGATATTTCCTTTTTTCTTTTGATCCCCCGCCGCCTTGAAATCGCCGAGGATGCCGCCGCCTCATGGGTCCCGCATGTCATCCTCTCGTAACGGTAAATGTTTCTTTTCTTGGATTTTGTTGACCAAACGATTTTTGGCTTATTTTTTCTTTCGATCTCCTCGCAGCCTTTAAAACGTTGAGGACGCCGCCGGCTCACGGGTCCCACATGTCAGCCTCTATGAACAATAAACGCCGAGGATGCCGCCGCCTCATGGGTCCCGCATGTCATCCTCTTAGAACGAAAATGTTTCTTTTCTTGGATTTTTTACCAATAGATTTTTGGTTTATTTTTTCTTTCCATCCCCTCGCCGCCTTTAAAACGTTGACGACGCTGCTGGCTCATGGGTCCCCGATGTCAGCCTCCCCGTACAACAAACATGTGATATCTTGATTATTTTGCAGACAATAAATAGTGTATTGCGCTCTGAGCTATTTCAAACGGATAAATTAAATCTTTATTTTTACATAAACAAACTTATATGTTGAATCTCCTTGTTTTTTTGTTTTTGCGAAGCATAGGACTTTCCTGTTTTTTTAGAAAATTCCGAACTTTCCTGTTTTGGAGTGGGCTGAAATTGTACGAGTCAAAAGGCCAAGCAGGATAGTTCGAAGGCCCGTATGTCCGTATGCAGCCCAATTGAAATCTTTCTTCTTGGATTTTTTTTCACCCCCTGATTTCTGGCTACTTCATTTTTCTTTTGGTCCCGTGCCGCCTTGGAAACGTTGAGACCGCTGCCGCAAAATGGGACCCTCATGTCATCCTCTATGTACAATAAAATTTCTTTTCTTGGATTATTTTTGGCACTCATGGGTCCCGCATGTCATCCTCTATGAACCAAAATTCTTTCTATTCTTGGATTTTTTTACCCCCTGATTTCTGGCTACTTCCTTTTTTGATCCCTTGCCGCCTTGGAAACGTTGAGAGCTGCTGCTAAATGGGACCCGCATGTCATCCTCTATGTGCAATCAACTTTCTTTTCTTGGAATTTTTTTGGCACCTCATATTTGGTCACTTGCCTTTTTCTTTCGATCCCGTGCAGCCTCTCAAACGGTGATACCGCCGTCGCTAAATGGGACCCGCATGTCATCCTCTATGTACTATAAAACTTTCTTTTCTTGAATTATTTTTGGCTCCTCATATTTGGTCACTTGCCTTTTCCTTTCGATCTCATGCCACGTTTGAAACGTTGAGGAACGTGCTGGCTCATGGGACCCGCATGTCATCCTCTATGTACTATAAAAGTTCATTTTCTTGGGTTTTTTTCACCCTCTGATTTTTGGCTATTTCCTTTTTCTTTTGATCCCCTGCCGCCTTTGAAACGTTGAGGACTTTGCTGGCTCATAGGTCCCACATGTCAGCCTCTATGTACAATCAAGTTTCTTTTCTTGAATTATTTTTGGATCCCGATATTTCGTCACTTGCCTTTTTCTTTCGATCTCATGCCACGTTTGAAACGTTGAGGAACCCGCCGGCTCATGGGACCCGCATGTCATCCTCTATGTACAATAAAACTTTCTTTTCTTGGATTTTTTTTGGCACCCGATATTTGGTCACTTGCCTTTTTCTTTCGATCTCATGCCGCCTTTGAAACGTTGACTAAGCTGCTGGCTCATGGGTCCCGCATGTCATCCTCTACGACAATAAAAGTTTTCTTTCTTGGAGTTATTTTTGACCCCTAATTTCTGGCTATTTGCCTTTTTCTTTTGATCTCCAGCCCCCTCTGAAACGATGAGGACGCTGTTGGCAGGTCGGTCCCACATGTCAGCCTGTATGAACGATAAAGCTTTCCTTTCTTGGAGTTTTTTTACCCCTAATTTCTGGCTACTTTCTTTTTCTTTTGAAACGTTGGGACAACTGCTGCAAAATGGGACCCGCATGTCATCCTGTATGTACAATAAAAGTTTCTTTTCTTGGATTATGTTTCACCCTCTGATTTTTGGTCACTTGCCTATTTCTTTCGATCTCATGCCGCCTTTGAAAACGTTGAGGAACCTGCTGGCTCATGGGACCCGCATGTCATCCTCTATGTGCTATAAAAGTTTATTTTCTTGGATTTTTTTCACCCTCTGATTTTTGGCTATTTCCTTTTTCTTTTGATCCCCTGCCGCCTTGGAAACGTTGAGTAAGCTGCTTACTCATGGGACCCGCATGTCATCCTCTATGTACAATCAACTTTCTTTTTCTTTTGATCTCAAGCCGCATATGAAACGTTGAGACCGCTGCTGCTAAATGGGACCCGCATGTCATCCTCTATGTACAATAAAGTTTCTTTTCTTGGATTATCTTTGGCTCCTGATATTTTGTCACTTGCCTTTTTCTTTCGATCTCATGCCGCCTTTGAAACGTTGAGTAAGCCGCCGGCTCATGGGTCCCGCATGTCATCCTCTACGAACAATAAAAGTTTCCTTTCTTGGAGTTATTTTTTACCCCTAATTTCTCGGCTACTTCTTTTTCTTTTGATCCCCTGCCGCCATTGAAACAATGAGGATTCTGCTGGCTCATGGGTCCAACATGTCAGCCTCTATGAACAATAAACCTTTCCTTTCTTGGAGTTATTTTGACCTCTAATTTCTGGCTATTTTGCCTTTTTTTAAAATCATGTGTCGCCTTGGAAACGTTGAGGATGCTGCTGCCTCATGGGTCCCGCATGTCATCCTCTCAGAACGATAAATATTTCTTTTTTTGGAAAAATTTTCAACTGATTTTTGGTTTATTTTTTTCTTTCGATCCTCTGCCGTCTTTAAAATGTTGACGACGCTGCTGGCTCATGGGTCCCCGATGTCAGCCTCCCCGTACAAGAAACATGTGATATCTTGACTATTTTGCAGACATAAACAGTGTATTTCGCTCTGAGCTATTTCAAACGGATAAATTAAATATTTATTTTTACATAAACAAACTTATATGTTGAATCTCCTTGTTTTTTGTTTTTGCGAAGCATAGGACTTTCCTGGTTTTTTTTAGAAAAATCCGAACTTTCCTGTTTTGGAGTGGACTGAAATTGTACGAGTCAAAAGGCCCAAGCAGGATAGTTCGAAGGCCCAGACGGCCACATGCAGCCCAATTGAAATCTTTCTTTTCTTGGATTTTTTTCACCCCCGATTTCTCGGCTACTTCATTTTTCTTTTGGTCCCGTGCCGCCTTGGAAACGTTGAGACCGCCGCCGCAAAATGGGACCCGCATGTCATCCTCTATGTACAATAAAATTTCTTTTCTTGGATTATTTTTGGCACTCATGGGTCCCACATGTCATCCTCTATGAACCAAAATTCTTTCTATTCTTGGATTTTTTTGACCCCCGATTTCTCGGCTACTTCCTTTTTTCTTTTGATCCCTTGCCGCCTTGGAAACGTTGAGACCGCCGTCGCTAAATGGGACCCGCATGTCATCCTCTATGTACTATCAAGTTTCTTTTCTTGAATTATTTTTGGCTCCCGATATTTGGTCACTTGCCTTTTTCTTTCGATCCCGTGCAGCCTCTCAAACGGTGATACCGCCGTCGCTAAATGGGACCCGCATGTCATCCTCTATGTACTATCAAGTTTCTTTTCTTGGATTATCTTTGGCTCCGGATATTTTGTCACTTGCCTTTTTCTTTCGATCTCATGCCGCCTTTGAAACGTTAAGGACCCTGCTGGCTCATGGGACCCACATGTCAGCCTCTCGTGAACAATAAACCTTTCCTTTGTTGGATTTATTTTTGTCCCCTAATTTCTGGCTATTTGCCTTTTTTTCGATCCCTCGTCGCCATAGAAACAATGAGGACGCTGTTGTAAAATGGGTCCCGTATGTCATCCTCTCGAACGATTAATGTTCCCTTTCTTGGATTTTTTTACTCGTGATTTCTAGAAAATTGACTTTTTCTCTCGGATCCCCCGCCGTCTTGTTAACGTTGAGGATGCCGCTGCAAATGGGTCCCATATGTCAGCCTCAATGTACAATGAACGTTTCCTTTATTGAATTATTTTTGGCCCCCGGTTTATGGCTAATTGGCTTTTTCTTTGGATCCCCTGCAGCCTTTGAAAAGTCGAGGACGCTCGCCGGCAAATGGGTCCCATATGTCATACTCTTTGAACGACAAACGTTTCCTTTCTTTGATTATTTTTGGCCCCCTAATTTCTGCCTACTTGGCTTTTTCTTTGGATCCCCTGCCGTCTTCGAAACTTTGAGGCCGATGCCGCAAATTGGGTCCCATATGTCATCCTCTCTGAACTATAAAATTTTCCTTTCTTGGATTTTGTTGACTCCCGATTTCCGGCTACTTGGCTACTTGGATTTTTCTTTGGGTCCCATATGTCAGCCTCCATGTAGACGAAATGTGTCATATCTCGTATATACTATATGGTTCAAAACGTTGCACTCGGTTCACAACGGGTTTATCTTTATTTTGCGTACTTCAATACAATCTCTATCGCTCTAAGATCTTCAAGTTGATAGAATAAATCATAAAACTTTTCAGAATTTTAAAATTTCAAAATCTACTTTTTGATATTTTTTTCCAAAATACAGTGATCCATGCAGGGTATGGAGTGATCAAGATTTTTCACACAGGGTATGGTTTCAAAAATTGCAACCCCCAATAATACAAAAGAAATACTTTAAAAACAACTTGTACGTAGAATGTCCCTGTTTTTTTCTGGTGAATCATAGGATCCGTGTTGCATTAGAAAAGGGGCCGAAAGTGTTTGAGTTGCCCGTTTGTAGTTATTGGGCATTATAGTCCGAGTAAGTAGGCCCACATCAATTACCATGTAGACGGCAACCCAAAAGGGGAAATTTTGGCCCAAGCGGGGGAAGTTGTACTTTTTTTTCTATTGGTAAGGTTAGCCTCACACACAAAAAATGTCTGGTTACATGGGGCAGAGTGCTGGAAGCCTGATCGTTACTGAAGGTTGCACATTTGCGCCTAATATGCTTGTCGCCAGGAGGTTAGCTATTTGTTGGAAAACTATGGAAGGGGAGTTTGTTGGTGCATGCATACGTTGGCGAGGAACCAAATGCAGCATTTTGACTTCACTGCATAACCGAACAAAGCATGTGTTCTTCACAATACAACCAACACAAGCATTAACTAATGTAACTAGAGACATTGAGTACAGATTGAGCCTTCATGTTTAACATAACATTGTGTGTGGAGGAGCCACGCACATATATAAGAGTACCATCATGTTGACCACAAATGCATCATCGAAGAGAGTGGTAAATATACTTATTGACCACCTCTCTACAAAAAAGTGGTAATTAGAACCGAACATGCACCACCTTATTTGAGCTGTGATCCATATTGTTCCCCCAGTGGTGCATGATTGCCTTTACACTTGATGACCTTCTCGCAGTTGTCGTGATCAAATACGAGCACCTTCAAGGATCTCGGTGTCAATCCTCTTGAATACCGTGAAGTATCCTATCTTCAAGTCATGTGCTTTGACAAACGCCGACCAGCCGTGCGTCCATAACAATCTTGCCATCTTCCTCCTTCAGTGCCGACCTCCCGGATGCAATCGGTGGAGATCTTCAGCTTGATGGTCTCTCGGCCACAAACCTTCAAACCAGGGCTTAAAAGCACCGGGGATGAGCCCATCCAAGCAACTTGCGTAGCTGCCGTGGCGGGTCCGCTCACCGGCGTTTGGTGGCTCGATCATCGTGGCAGCTCCCTTTTTTCGAAGATGAGCTCTCTACAAGCTTGATCTTGTTGCCTCGAACAATGCAACAACAAAAATGGACCCAAATGGTATACTTATGAAGCCCACAATCTGAACATTATGCCTCTGGATCTAGTTTGGCTAATTCGTAGGAACGGTATATCAGCTTCAACTCATAAAACTGGGGAAAAACTAAGCAACAGGAATAGAACTATAGATAGCATGGCATGGTGGATGCATAGCCCGTGTTTGCAAATAGTTTGTGGGTAGCCCACACTTGCAAGTTCATATCAACAATTATTTTCCCCGGAAATTATTGTATTGCAATTTCGACGATTCGCACTTGATCATACTTTTCATCGGCTGCCCAGCTTTGGCTGACCGGTTTGTTTATTCGCTAGTGTCCTCCTTCCTAGACACCCAAGTCCATCATCATGGGCACTGACAAGGTGTAATATAAGATATATGCCACAAAAATAATACGTAGGATTGATAATGAAAATAAGTTTCCAATGGTCCGTGTCCAACAAGGGACGAGTAGTTTCTCTCCACTTCATCCCGACGTGTGTGGTGAGCAAGCCCTCCCATCAGCATCGAGGAATTTAATTTGACAAGGGCTACAGGAAGACATCACCAAGAAAGGGTGATGCATGTCTCCTTCAACAAACACAAGCAAGTACATGTCTCGAAGCAAGTACATGAACACAAGTACACCACCATAATAATACTACATGAACACAAGTGATGCCGTCGGTTGGGGAGGCCTAAATAAAACTTAAACTTAATCCTAATCTAATGGACGTCGGTTGGGGCGCGCGACGGGTCCGCCTCGTCCTCGTTCTTCGCCTATGCCGCCTACGTCCGTGCCCGCTTCTCGTCCCATGCTTCGCGATAGGGGCGGCGCTGTGGGTATTCTTGCGTATGCAGCTGAATACCCAAGATTTTGACAAAACCTTAGAATTTCCTCATAAATCAGTGGAAAAATTTGGCAAATACATGAGGATTTTGGCAAAATGAATACACAGAGTTGAAAATGAATACCCAGCACTTCATCACCGGCGCAGCCACCGCTCGCGCTTCAGTGCGGTCGAGCATGGCGGACGCCGTCAAAAGACCTTGCCGGCGGCGCTGTCCCAGCCGGTTCGGCCCTTAGCCGAGAAATCTCCTTCCGGAAGAAGAGTATCGCTTGTCGGCGGCGAACGCCTCATAATGGCGATGAGCCCTGTCCTTGCAGAACTTCCGTTGGGAAGCCTCCAAGATCCGGAGGTCGTGCTCGCTGTACTCCTCCTTCAACCGTGGGTCCTCATCGTTATCGGACCTGTACTCCGCGTCGGACTGCGGCTCCGGCTCCGGCTCCGGCTGCGATGGTGGTGGAGGCTGCGCGCGGACTTTGAGGCCAAGCCTACAGAACCTCGTGTTCCGATGGCGCGGCATTTTTGAGGTGGAGTGGAAATGAGAGGATAGCACCGCGGGGGTGGACGGCGTAGTAGGTACTTTATGCTGGTGGTAGGCAACTAGCCTCATTTACGGCGGCGTAGGCGACTGGACGCCGCGTGTCCGGCCGCTGCCCTCGTGGCCGCCTAGGTTTAGGCGCGGGAGACCATTAAACGCCGGGGACTACCAACCTTCCCGCGTCGCCTTTGATGCGAACAGCCGCGTCCTCCCGCTGACAAGGCGGCCCCACACGCGAAAACCGTCGTGCCGCGAGGCGCCGACGCGCCCGATTCGCGCCCTTCGCCGGTGTGAGCCCAAAAATGCAACTACTACTACCGTACTATCGTATAGGGTGAGCAGGCCCTCCCATCGCATCAGAGGAATTTGACAAGGGCTACAGGACGACTAGTTACATCACCAAAAAAGGTGATGCATGTCTCCTTCACATGGTCTTCTTATGTCATATAGTAAGGCACTAGCAATGATCGGCGCGGCGTGTCTAACTAATATACTCCCTCTATCTCACAGCTTAAGGCGTAAAAATAAATTCGATTTTTGATCAAAGCATAAGGCGTAGGGTGAACTCTATCCTATTTCTACCGAAGATGCCCCTCTCAGCCGTTTCTCCTTTGCTAAAAACAAGGAGACGATTGACCCAGCCTATGGCATGCACACGGTATTCACGCTGAATTAATCGCTCCTCCAACCAATCTCCTCTAAAACCGGTGCCTCATTGGTTGTATACGGTGCATGCATGAGATGGTAGTTAACGAGGAGTCCGATGCGGCTACTTTAGGGAAGAGAGAGAAATACGGAGTAAAAGGAGTGAGTTATTAGAGATTTATGAGGGGCAAGTATGGAAGCTAATTTGCACGCCAACCCTCCTTAATCCTAGCGCCAATTTATTTACACCTTAAGCCGTGAGATGGGAGTAAATGTTTAGCAGTTGTAAATATTTATGGGCTTTTCATCAGCAATGATGATGGCACAACATGAAGTGAAGTTTAGCAGTTGTAGCATGATTTTTTTTTGAATAAATGATGCTCAAACTCACCGATTCTCAAACTGCCCTTACAACGTTAAGGGAGCTGATATTAGGCACATACCCACTTTCCCTAAGCCCTGAGACAACGCAATCAAACATCATGCTATCCGGAAGTCTGAAACAATCTCAACTGTGAAGAGATCAACATTTAATTTAACAAAACTGTCTAATCCCGATGTGTAGAGAACGAATCCGTTGCACATATTGCCGGAACTCATAAATAGATCACAACACAACTTCAGGATTATTTTTTACAGTAACACAATTTTGTGATGCCATTTGTTATCACTCCTTGGTGTGTATCTTGTGCAAGTATCGGTTAAATTGCTAGGCCATCTACTAATACCGATGGTTCATGTCTCCAGCTATGAAAGTAAGAGTTCATATACTTAGCCAAATGCTCAGCCTAGCTACCCCATGTAGGAAACTCGACCGTGGGAAGGTAATTGCATCCTTCTCGAATTTGATCTATTAAAAGACATCTCGAAAACAAAAGACGGCTACCCCGAAGTAATTGAGTGTAAGATGAAATACTAAAATTGCTACACCAAAGAAAAGTGGACAATTGCCTCATCTAAGCTGGTCTAGTGTACATCCATGTTTAACATGTGAAGATGTGAGCGTATGAATTAGTAGCCAAAAACAACAGTACTATTTTCCGGGAAAGCACGGCAAAGTAAATGCGTATAATTCTACTTTAGCAATCGTCTCACCTTGACACATGTAATATGAACTATAGTTTCATGAACAAGTAATTAGTAAGAACAGAGAAAAGTAACAGCTGCCTTAGTTGATATAATCTAAAAATAGTAGCTGCCCATTTCAGCTAATGATTTGTCGAGATGAAAAGCCCAACAGGAAACTAAGCATCAGAAACGTCTCAATAATATATAGAAACTAACTCTACATCAGGATAAGAATGAATTCAGTAGCTAACTCTATTTGAGTCCTTCTGTTACTTTGACTGATGTTTACATACTAAAGTGGTACTGCAATCATGTTTCTGTGACTGACATCGAGCATTCTTGCAGTTTTAGCATTTGTGTCATATAGGTTATTATTGATGCGTAGCTAATAGTGTAGTGAATGGAAATTGGACCGACCTTTTTTTTCTCTGCAAATGATGGATATACCTTCTTTTTCTCGAATACACACCAAACTGGTGTCATCTCGTATTAGAAGAAAGCACTAAAGTAGTGCAAATACAACTCTCAAAGCAATATCAAAAAGAAAAGAAGAAAAATGAAGCAAAAAATTTCTAAGCTAGGCTATGTAGAATCTAAAACGTGTCCAAGCTTGGGTCATTAGACCGGCACGTTGTACATCCCCGCACCCATCACAAGAAACAAGTGTGAAGACCAGAGCCCGAAGCAGTTGTCTACACCCAAACAATTCAGATATGAACAACAATTGACAATACGTAACATATTAAATCATGCCAACGTTACCTCAACCGTCCGTGGCCGACATTGCTAGATTCAGGCTCAATAGTATTGCTTCATGTTGCCGTATGATGATCAAAGATTGTCCGCCAACCTCGGGTCATCTTGCCCTGGAGTTTAGTAGAGACAAAAATAATTGTAGTGTCCCCCTAAGTGTAGTAGTACACTGGACCAGCTTAGATGAGGCGATATAAAAACAGTAAAAAGAGAGCTCTAATTCATATTTGTGTATTAACTAACGAATTTTCTTGTCAAGCAAATAATTGTAGCATTGTTACCATTTTAGTAAATTTATAAATCTTCCTCGCAATTAAATGTAACAAAACTACAATCACCGACAAAAGTATAACTATTTTGAGCAGATCTCCTTTGTAGGACAGAGGAAGACACACAAAAAAGAATCCTAATAAAAATATACAAATGCTTCCCGATGTGTTCTGTTTCAAGCATTAATGGCTCGTACCTATGATTATGTACTACCAATGCAAAAAAGACTTCGCCAATTTTCTCATTCAACTCCATGCCTTCATGTAATTTACGGAACAAAGTACTACAATGCAATAATGCTAGAAAATAGAAATCCGTGGTACTTATGACAAAACATTACCTAGTTTGTTAAATCCAAGATGGCATTAGCGCAAGAAATTTAGTAATTAAACATCAATTAGACGTACAAACCTGTCATGTTTGTCAGCATGAAAAGGCTCGAGGGCAACTCTCGTATGCAGACTATTCGCAAGAAAACTCGTAAGAGAAATAGGCAAGTAGTAATTAAGTAAACTTTAGTTTATCCTATACTTTCACGTAATAATAAATTGCATCAACTCGGGTATGAAATAGAACGGGAACCTCGAAAGAAGATACAGTAACATGAAATTTTGATTATATTGGCTCGTACACAATGGTGATATAAAAAATGGTACACCTTGAAAAGTAAATTAAGGGCCTACATGCTAACTCGTTTCTTCATATGACCAATAATTCAAGACTTATGTTCAATCCATGACTAATATTTTGGTGCGTACCCTTATTTCATCAAACAGTATAAAACAACAATAGATATAAATAACCTAATTTTCTCGTATTTGCAAGTATCTAAACCCGGGGAAGGAATACAACCCTAGACGATAGGGCCACACAGATGTTTTAATCTCACCGCAAATCCAATTCGCTTTAATTCATAAATTCAAATATAGTTAATCATCGGTATAGTAAAATATACTCACACATGAGGAATCTATTTTTACTGAAACAATGTATGCAAACATTCGAATTTCTTTAGTGACAAAATTTAAAATACGACAAAATTTATGTGGTATACTTTGTAAGAACCGAGAGAAATATCATGATAAAATGTTAGGTTTATGTAAAATAGCAAGAGTTGTAGAAAATTTAAAGTTGCAGGAGCCTAAAGATGATGATATACGGAACTTCAAGTTACTTGTGAATAATAAACCAAGGCGTGAGTTATAAGGCGTAAGAATTTTCTTTCACTCCAGCAGGGACACACCTCTATAAGAATGCTTCATTTTGTTTCCTGCATGTAAGCATTTTGTGTCCTACTGGAGTGAAATACCCATGATTCGAACTGAAAACCTGCCAGGACATGGAAATAAAGAGGTAACCCGCTTCTATTTTTACAGCATGAAATTAATGTGCTCCTCATGTATCTGCAACATGAAGCTAGCTCTGCATATGTTCCGTTATGCAGGAAAATGTATATCAAGAAAGAATCCTATCTAAATATCATAATAATAAAACCTGCCTCCACCACTTCATCCTAATATATACCAAGCAAGCAACTACTTCGGGCCAAGAAAGCAGTTCCAAAATAACATGGCAGAATTAATATCTCATGGTCTCAGTAAATAAAGTCAGTTCATATACATTGTGTCTTGTTTGCTTACCCATGCATTCCTAGATTCGAGCAACACACACAAAGACCTTTTATTGGAATTGTCAAGGTGATACATAATTGAGTAGAGAGAGTTGTATGTCCCACTTTCTTTGACCTCGCATGTAAGTGAATATTCAAGCATCCGATCCTAGATATCGTACCAAAGAATTAAGAACAGATCCATGAAACTTACATAGAGATCCAATTTCTCATGGAAAAATGTGGGAAGAGGAATCAAAATGGAAGAGCAAGTGAAAGAAAAGAAGGAGAAGATGTACAACGCACCACGTAAAAATTTACCCTTATGATTCTCGTTATCTTGGAGCCGTCGAGACCAGCAGGCCAATTCAGCTTGTTGTAAACTGGCTGAAGTTACACTAATCATACATATGACCTAGTTCATGTTACCTCCAGTCTTCCAAAATACCTAGCAGCACATCAATCAGGAAGAAGAGCACATGACCTTAAAATATTGCAGTGACATGTAAGCATAGTTTCATCATAAAAAAGGTGAATCGTATTATATAAGGAAAAAAAAGTATTTTAGATTCATTTATACATCCATGGTCAGCACCGCATGGGCACGTCGAGGAAAACCCAGTTGTAAAGCTAAAATACTTATATACATAATTGTTAAAGCTTGCTGCAAATTCAGGAATTTGGGTATAAAAAAGATATTGCATAGCAATTTTTGTGATCTAATCTCTAAATAAAAAGTTCCTTCATAAGAATGATTAAATTATGATCTCTACTGCAAATAAGATATATCCTTAAAAAAATCAGTTTTAGTGCTTGGACCTGCAGGCATGACATATCCTGACATGAGATTTGATTTTCTAAAGCAAAAGCAATTTCATTTGAACAACTATGATTGGCGTGGAATACACCGGTGTAACTTCAATAAATAGAAAAGGTCTGCTAGAGATGTCAAAACGAACATACATGCATGCTTTTTCAGTTTGATACAATCTTCCTTACCGATTATTCTTATGATTTCAACACATGGAAACTTCGCTGCCATTTATAGTGCATATAAAAGGGAACCTACAGAATTTGAGAGCACAAAGTATAAGGCTCGACGAAGCTGATCTTGATCTCCCAAGTTGAGCTTCCACTGTTAATCTATTTGTTCTCCGCATATACATGAAAGTTATAGCCAAGTAAAAAAACAATTATACCTGATTTGAAAGAGATATGAAAGAGGATCTCTGTAACTAAGCACGTAAAAGATGATCTTATTCCTAGCTAAAAAAATAGCCCAGATCTGATTGCAAAAGAAGACTCATCACTTGGCTACGGTAAGCAAAAGACTACTTATGGCATCAGGAAACCATTTGTGTTGAACTTGCAAGAGAAAAGGTAGAGAGTTGGTTTGGTTTGGATGATTGAATTTGACGTACGTGGAGTGTCGGGGGGAAGACCCCGGGTAGGGCAATGGACGCGGAGCAGCCGGCTAGAGGTTGGCCGGCTCGCGGCAAAGGCCGGCTGAGGTGCAGCCGGCTGGAGCCGTGGCCGGCTGCTTCGGAAGCCGGCTGGCTCTAAGTCCTAGTCGGCCTGGCTACGGCCGTCTGCGCTGTGCCGGGGCCGACTTCTACAAGCCATATCCGACTGGGGACTGTACCTCAGACTGACTCGAGGTTGGCGAGTCTTGCTTGAGAAGGTACCGGGTAGGTGGTCCGGGTTCAAAGGTCCACGCTGACCTCATCTCCCGCAAAGTGCGGGGCACTGTAGAGCAACAGTGCCACACGGCGGACAGGCCATCATCGCCTATGACGGTCCGTACCGGCTACAGGACATGATGGCGACAGGGACACCTCCTCGCCATGCCGCCGACCCCTCTCGGCGGATGGGACAGGCCACTACGCCTCAACGGCTCCATGACGTCAACGCCTCGGGAAGGAGCGGAAGCCGGAGCCGGCCAAGCCGGCCGCAGGACCATAGGGACTTCAATGTAAAGTGCCAGCGCCTATATAAGCTGGGCTACCCCCTCGTGCGGGGGACGATCGATCATTCTCCCTCCATTCCAGACTTAGCGCTACTCGAGGAGAGAGACATTCGTCTACCTTAGCCTCCCCGAGCAGCCGGACACAGCTCTAGGAGCACCATTGTATTGTGTGATTACCATATACACTCGTAGCAGGAGTAGAGGTGTTACCTCCATCGGAGGGCCTCGAACCTGGGTACGTCGACCGTGTCACTCGTGCCCATACCCGCTTCCGGATACCACTGTGAGACCATTTAGGAACCACCTTCGATTAGCTACCCTATGGCATATGCCGTGACGATACCACGACATTTGGCGCCCACCATGGGGCCTTCAGCGTCCGCGGCCGGTGTCTTCATCCGGACGGGCCTCACCATCACCACCGGCGAGCGGGTCGCTTCAGGCTGGATCTGGAGATTCGGCTCCCTCGACTGCATCAGCGACAACGCAGGCTGCTTCGCCGACCGGCCATTCCCTGCCGGCGGCAACATCATCAGCTTCGGCGGCTTCGACGTCTACGTCGCCACCGTCGCACCACCGCGCTACCCGCGCCAGATCCTGCGATGCGCAAGCTCTCCTCCCGGAGCCGGCGCCAGCCTCACCACCGCCAGCCCCTGCATCATGCACGAAGTCATGGAAACCGGCGACGAGCTGCCCACCAAGTCCGCGCGCATCCGTGGCCCGGAGCTAGAGCGTCACCTGGCAGCCGGCGCATCCGGCTCGGGCGCAAAGGCGCCACCACCACCGTCCCGGCTGGACGAAGTCCGGGCGAAGCTGAGCACCCCGCTCACACCTGGCGGCGACCCCACCGCCATCGAGGCGGATTTGGAGGCGCACCGCCAGCTCCTCCTCAAGCAAACAGAAGAACTGGCGGCTGCTAAGCGCCAGATGGAGATCACCCAGCGCGAGTACAACCGCGCCCACGGCCTCACTCCGGGCGGCGACGGTCCCGGCCCGAGCCGGCCAGATCCGCCGCAGGGGCCGTGACCTCGGCGCCGAGATCGCCCGCGACGGCGCCCCTTCGCCGACTCCGTCCGCGGAGCTACCCGTCTACAACACTCCCGACAAGAACATGCGCGCGGCGCAAGCCGACGCAGAAGAGTTGAACCGCCTTGAGGGCGAAGAGTTACGCCGCCAGACCAAGCGGGTGACTGAGCTGCTCACCGCAGCCACCAAGCAAGCGGCCGACCCCAGGTATGTCAATGCCCCCAGAGCTTCCCACGCTCGTGGCGCTGCAGGCAACGACCGGGAAGGCGCCAGGGACGCGGCCGAGTCCGCCTCCCCAGCACCAAGCCGGCACCGCGACTCCCGGGCCACACACGCAAGCTCGAGCCGGCCGAGCAACCAGCCGAGCGGCAGCAGCCGCAGCCGGCCTCCTCCAAGCCGGAACCAGGAGCAAGACTCCGAGCCCCGCCGACAACATCGGCCGGCTCCAGAAGCAAGCGGCGCACGCTAGCCGGCACGTTCCCGGCTGGGCCCGCGCATCGAGCCAACCGACGCCAGAGAACGCCTCGACCGGCTGGTCGAATCCCGCATTGCGGAAGAAGAAGCGCCAGCCGGCCCAAAGTGCTTCGGGCCGCGCATCATCAACGAGCCCATGATCGACGGCTTCCAACTCCCGCGCGACACCCCCAAGTACGACGGCACAGCCAAGCCGGAGGACTGGCTGCTGGACTACTCCACCGCAGTCGGCATCGCCAAAGGCAACAAGCGCTGGGCTGTGCGCTACTCCCCCCTCATGCTGCTCGGCTCCACCCGCACATGGCTCAACAACCTGCCAGCCGGCAGCATAAACGGCTGGCTGGACTTTGAAGCGGCCTTCATCAGCAACTTCACCGGCACTTACCGCCGGCCGGGTCGGCCCCAACAGCTGGAGATGTGCAAGCAGGGCCCGGACGAGACGGATCGCGCGTACCTAACGCGCTGGTGCGAGATGCGCAACTCCTGCGAGGGCGTGCACGAGATCCAGGCCATCAGCTTCTTCATGGGAGGCTATCGGCCCAATACCATGCTGTGGCACAAGCTACGCCGCAGCGACCCCCAGTCGATGGCCGCCTTGATGGCCATCGCCGACAAGTACGCGCTGGCTGAGGAAGCCGGCAAGCCGCCAGATGAAATTTCGCTGGCCCCCGCCAGGCGGGAAAACAACAAGCCGGCCGAGGGCGGCTCGCATGGCAGCCGGCGGGACAACTACCGCGGCAAGCGCCACAGCGACCAGCCGGACCGTCGGTACGGTTCCACTCAAGTGGCGGCCGTGTCGGACCATGCGGCGGCTGGCGGAAGCCGGCGCCAGAAGCAAGACCGGCCCTGGAAGCCGAAGTACACCTTCGAGCAGATGCTCGACTCGCCGTGCAAGTACCACAGCGGAAAGAACCCCTCCAACCACACCACCCGCGACTGCCACTTCATGAAGCGGCTGACAAGCGGCGAACCTTTCCCGCCTCCACCCCCGCCTCCACCAGCCGGCGGGCCGGGTGGCCAAGCCGGCGCAGAGAACGCCAACCTCGAGCACCACGAGGCTAACCAAGTGCACCATGGTGGCCGATACTTAGCCGAAGACGCCACCTACATCATCTTCACCTCCGAGCCCGAGGACAAGACGAGCCAGCAGAGCCGTTCCCTCGAGGTCAACGCGGTCATACCGCCGGTCCCCCAGTACCTAAACTGGTCAGAGCAGGCCATCACATTTGATCGCCGCGACACACCGGCTGTCCTGCCGAAGCCGGGCACCTACGCCATGGTCCTCGACCCCACCATCGGCACAACCCGGCGCAGCGTGCGTTTCTCGCGCGTCCTCATCGATGGCGGCAGCAGCATCAACATCCTCTACCGCGACACCGCCCGCAAGCTGGGCATCCAGGAGGCCGAGCTGCGCCCCACCCCCACCGTCTTCCATGGCATCGTGCCAGGCCACTGCTGCCAGCCGATCGGCCGGATCACGCTGGAGGTGATGTTCGGGAAGCCGGATCACTTCCGCACCGAGAGAATCGAGTTCGAGGTGGTGGACCTCGTGAGTCCCTACCACGCGCTCCTAGGCAGGCCGGCCCTGACCAAGTTCATGGCGGTGCCCCACTATGGGTACCTGAAGATGAAGCTACCTGGCCCAAAGGGGGTCATCACCGTAGCCGGCGACTACCGCCGCTCCATGGACTGCGCCACGCAGAGCTCCAAGATGGCCCAGACGCTGGTCATCGCCACCGAGAAGCAGCTCATCCATGACGCCGTTGCCCTGGCTAAGGCCGCGCAGGCGGACATGCCGGCTGTAGGCAACCCGGCTGGGACGACTCACTTCCAGCCGGCTGACAACACCAAGAAGATCCTGCTCGACCCGGCGCAGCCGGACAAGTACGTCACCATCGGTGCCGGCTTGAGTAGCAAATAGGAAAGCGAGCTCACCAGCTTCCTCCGTGAGAATCGGGACATCTTCGCATGGTCTTCATGGGACATGCCGGGTGTGCCGAGGGAGTTGGCTGAGCACCACCTCCACGTCAGGCCTGAAGCCATGCCGGTGAAGCAGCCTCTCAGGCGCTTCGCCGAAGAACGAAGGAAGGCCATCGGTGAAGAAATCGCCCGGCTCCTAGCTGCCGGCTTCATCATGGAAGTGCTGCACCCGGACTGGTTGGCGAACCCGGTCCTGGTTTTGAAGAAGAACGGCTCTGGCGCATGTGTATCGACTACACCAGCCTCAACAAGGCGTTCCCGAAGGACCCCTTCCCCTGCCGCGCATAGATCAAGTCATAGATTCGATCGCCGGCCGTGAACTGTTGTCTTTTCTAGATGCCTATTCGGAGCTACCACCAGATTCCTTTGAATCCGGCTGATCAAATAAAGACTTCGTTCATTACCCCGTATGGGGCTTATCGCTACACGACTATGCCATTCGGCTCGAAAAATGCGGCGCCACCTACCAAAGGTGCATGCAAAAGTGTTTGCAGGGATCAAATCGGCAGAAATGTTCACGCATATGTGGATGATGTCGTTGTAAAAACCAAGGAGATGCCTACCCTCCTTGATGACCTGAGAGAAACCTTCACCAATCTGCGAAGATTTCGGATGAAGCTCAACCCGGCCAAATGCACATTCGGCGTGCCAGCCGGCCAACTCCTGGGCTACCTCGTCTCTCAGCGAGGAATCGAAGCCAACTCGGAGAAGATCAGTGCCATTGAGAAGATGGAGCTGCCGCAGTGCCTCAAGGACGTCCAGAAGTTCACTGGATGCCTGGCCTCCTTGAGCCGCTTCGTCGGCCGGGCTGGGGGAGAAGGCACCGCCCCTATACCGGCCATGCGAAGAAATCGGACAAATTCGTCTGGTCACCGCAGGCGGATGAAGCCTTCCGTGACTTGAAGCGCGTGCTTTCGACCGCGCCCATCCTCGCATCGCCGGCTTCAATGGAGCCGATGCTGTTGTACATCGCTGCCACCAATCGCGTGGTCAGCGTCGTCCTGGTGGTGGAACGCAAGGAAGCCGGCAAAGAAGCCGGCAAGGAGCAGTCGGTCCAGCGCCCAGTCTACTATCTCAGCGAAGTGCTGTCCCAGTCGAAGCAAAACTACCCACACTACCAGAAGGTCACCTACGGCGTGTACATGGCGGCCAAGAAGCTCAAGCACTACTTCCAGGAACACCCCATCAAGGTGGTGGACACAGCGCCCCTGGCGGAAATCATCGGCAGCAAGGACGCCAACGGCCGGGTTGCCAAGTGGGCCCTGGAGCTAGCCGCCCACACCATCATCTACGAGCCACGCACGGCCATCAAGTCGCAGATCCTCGCGGACTTCTTCGTCGACTGGGCCGAGATGCAATACACCGCCGCCTGTGCTCGACTCCACACACCGGAAGCTGCACTTCGACGGCTCAAAGATGCGAAATGGCTTGGGAGCCGGCATCGTCGTCACCTCTCCCAAGGGAGATCGGCTGGACTACGTCCTGCAGATCCACTTCGCCGCATCCAACAATGTGGCGGAGTACGAGGCGCTCATCCATGGGTTGAAGCTGGCCAAGGAGATAGGCGTGCGTCGCATCCTCTGCTTCGGCGACTCCGATTTGGTCATACAGCAAGCATCTGGCGACTGGGACGCGAAGGACGCCAACATGGCCTCGTACCGCTTCCACGTCCAGCAGCTGTCCGGCTTCTTCGATGGCTGCGAGTTCCATCATGTGCCGCGGGCAAACAACGAGGCGGCTGACGCGCTGTCCAAGATAGGCTCAACCCGGCAAGCAATTCCGCCAGGAGTTGCCTTGGCTCATCTACGGAAGCCATCCATCATACCGTCACCGGACTCGGATTCCATATTCGTGCCGGCTGACCCGGGGGCTTCTCAGCCGAACCCGGGGGCTTCATCGCCCAAGTCGGGAGCTCATCAGCCGAACCCGCCGGCTCCACAGCCCGAACCCGGGGGCTTCTCGGTCCAACCCGGGGGCTTCTCAGCCAAACTCGGGGGCTTATCAGCCGAACCCGCCGGCTCCCCAGCCGAACCCGGCGACCATGCAGTCGAATCCGGAAGCTCCGAAGATGGAGGCCTTGGTGGTCAGCGTGTTTGAAATAAAATGCGTACCATCATGGGCACAGGAATTCCTCTCCTACCTCACCGATGGTGTGCTGCCCCATGACAGGGTCCAAGCCAGGCAGATTGAGAGAAGGGCCAAGGCCTATACAATCATCAACCACAAGCTGTACAAACGTAGCGTAAGTGGGGTGCTCCAGCGGTGCGTCGAGCCGGCTGAAGGGATTGAACTCCTACGGGAAATCCACCAAGGAGAGTGCGGCCATCACGCCTCCTCTAGGGCCATAGTGGCCAAAGCCTTCCGACACGGTTTTTACTGGCCGACTGCGCTCAGAGACACAGAAGAACTGGTGAAGAAGTGCAACGGCTGCCAACGCTTTGCCAAGCAGAATCACACGCCGGCTTCCGCCTTGAAGACCATCCCCATCACCTGGCCGTTTGCCGTATGGGGCTTGGATATGGTGGGCCCATTCAAGACAGCCCGAGGCGGCATGACTCATCTTTTGGTGATGATTGATAAATTCACTAAGTGGATCGAGGCCAAGCCGATCAAGAAGCTGGACGGCTCCACAGCCGTCACATTCCTCAAGGAGATAATCGTGAGATATGGCTACCCCCATAGCATCATCACCGACAACGGCAGCAACTTCGCCGAAGGCATTTTTAAACGCTATTGTGGGGAGATGGGGATCCGTATGGACCTATCGTCTGTGGCACATCCGGAGTCAAACGGCCAAGTGGAGAAAGCAAACGGCTTGATCCTAGCCGGCATCCGGCCCCGGCTGGTGGAGCCGCTTGAGCGCTCAGCCGGCTGCTGGATTGAAGAGCTGCCCAGCGTGCTATGGAGCCTGCGCACAACGCCAAACCGCTCAGTCGGCTTCACACCCTTCTTCCTCGTATACGGGGCTGAAGCCGTCCTGCCGACTGATATCGAGCACGACGCGCCAAGGGTCAAGCTATATACAGAAGCTGAAGCCAAAGAAGCTCGTGAAGATGGAGTCGACCTGGTTGAAGAGGTCCGGCTGATGGCCGAATCCAGGTCCACCGTATACCAGCAAAGCCTCCGTCGCTATCATAGCCGGAAGGTCAAGTCCTTAGCATTCCGAGAAAGAGACCTAGTGCTCCGGCTGATCCAACGGACAGCCGGACAGCATAAACTATCATCCCCATGGGAAGGTCCCTTCATCGTGAGCAAGGCGGTAGGCAATGATTCCTACTATCTCATAGATGCCCAAGAGGCCAAGAAAAACAAGGCGAGCAAAACCGACGAGGAGACAAAACGTCCCTGGAATGTCAGGTTGCTTCGACCATTTTACACTTGAGAGCAGGAATGTATGTATCCCTTGTACTCCCTTTTGTAAGTCATGAAAAAGCAAGCGCTAAGAGCGCCGATTTCGAAAAGTTTTTCGCGTACTCTACTGTTTTTGCCGATTGGCTAACACCCTCTCACGCGGCCGGCTTAGTAACGTGATCCGGTTTCCGACAGCCGGCTTCCGACCAGCTACAGACCGCAACCCGGCTGTCCGGCTGGCGGGAGTAAGTGCCTAGGGAGCCGGCACGCGAAAGACGGTTAAGGGAAAGAGTGAAAGCGAATCGTTTCTTGCACAACTTTTCATAAGTATCGGATTGCCGAATTCGACTTATTCGGCTGAAATACTGTCGGCCTCACCCAGCGGCCCGCTCTTGATCCGGCGACGGACCGCAAGTCGGACGTACGATCGGCAAGGGCACAGCCAAAGAGTGGGGCGGATGGGAAAAAGCGAACAAGTCGGAAGAAAGCAAGCCGGCACACAAATGATTAATCAAACACATTAAAGTGCGCCCTAATAAAAGGATAATAATATTGTCTTACATATGCACCCGGCATCCCGGGGATTTTACGAATTGTCTTGCAAAAGCGTAAAGAAAACAGGTGAAAGCTAAACACCGGCTGGATCAGGACCAGCCGGGGGAGCATCTGCGTAGCCAGCTGCCGGGTCATCCTCAGGCACATCTTCCGCCTCCTCATCCTCCGCCTCTTCCTCATCGTCGTCAGATGGTGGATTCGGGTCCGCGATGAAGATGGCCTTGTCGACGAAGTCGGCAATGGCGCAAGCACGGGCGAGCCGGGCGGTTTTATTCTCCGCTGGGAGCTTGTCCTCCACGTCGGCGCGCCGGCACTCCAACTGGTCGAGGCTAACCTCGTTATACCGAGGAGAGCACAAACGACGGCGCCATATCAGCTCCGGCGCGCGCGGCCGACTCCTTCCAGTCCAGGAAGCGGTCGGGAGCCCTCTCTAGCCAGGCGATGAGGTTGGAGAGGTCTTGCAGCAGCGTCTCCGTCGGCCACAGCTGCCGGATCAGCTCTTCCGCCGCCTTCCGCAGCTCCCAGCCAAGCTTGGTGATTGGCTCCACCCAGGCGGCCATGGACGACAAATAATCATCCATGGTGAAGCAATCGGAGCTCTGCTCCCCAGTGGCCTGCTGGCGCTCCTCCCGCGCCCTGCCAACAGCCGCTAACGCCGCCTCCTGCGCCTCAGGGAAGGCCGCTGCAAAAAAGAAACACATCAGAAATCAGAGAAGCCGGAAGAAGGCAGAAAAATGCAAATTTTCGAAGTCCTAAAGTAAGACTGGCGGCAGCCGGCAAGGACCGACTGCCGCCAGCCTGAAGATGGAGATCTCGAAGTAAAAAGAAAAAAGTAAGACTGGCGACAGCCGGCAAGCACCGACTGCCCCCAGCCTGAAGATGGAGATTGTTGAAGTTTAAAAAACTGGCGACAGCCGGCAAGCACCGACAACCCCCAGCCTGAAGATGGAGATATCAAAAGTTAGCTTCTGCCGCCGGCTGCCAACCTAAGCCGGCAGCCGACGGCCGAAAGCCGGCAAAGGGAAAGGCATAAGATAAAAGACTCACCCGCCAAGCCGCGGTCGAGCGCGCTAATTTCCTCCACCCACCGCTTGGCGGTGGCCGACAGCTCTTTGGACTTGGTGGTCACCTCTTCACGAAGCGCAAGCCGCTGCCGTTCCACCTCCTCCAGCCGCTTGCTCAGGCCCTCCAGCTTTTCCTCCCCATCCTTCTTGAGGGCGGCCAGCTCCTTGAGGTGATTGGCCTCAAGCCTGCGCAGCCGTGTCAGCTCCCCATCAGCTACCTTCAGCTTGGCAGTAGCAGCTCGGCCCGCCTCCTCGCTCTCGGCGCATTGGGCGCGAGCGGCCCGAAGGTCCGACTCCAGCTGTGGGACCCGGGCAGCCTCAGCTGTAAATCGACAAGAAAAGTCGTCAGCCATATGAAATCAAAGAAAAAGAAGCTAAGTCAAAGGAAGAAAATCTTACCCTTGGCAGCCTCCAGCTCGCGAGCCAAGCCGGCTCGCTCAATCTTGGCCTTGTGGTAGCTGGTCACCACTTTGTTGTACAAGACGGTGCGTCGCTCCGCAACCACCTGAAAGAAACAATCAGACGTTAGACGAAACCCGGACCGGCTCCAAGCAGCAGGCCCATGCCTCGGAGGGCTACCAGGATAACAATAAACTTGCAAAAGATAAGATGAGAAGCCACCTACCTTGTCGGCATCCTCCAGCGTCGCTAGATGGGCAAGGGCCTCGGCGGCCTTGTTCTTAAGGCTGGCCCGGTAGCCGGAGAAGAGCATCTTCATGGGCGCCGCGCCAGGCTGCCCCTCCCGGCTGATCACCTCGCAAGAATCCGCCTGGTGCCATGCCTTCTCCATGGTGCCAGCCGAGCCAAGGCTGGAGTCGGAGGCAGACGGCACATGCAGCAGCCTGGCCCCCTTGGCCATATGGAGGCCCTCAGATGGGCCCGACGGGCCCTCCGTCCTCACCAGCGCCTGGGAGTCGGCGTCCCTCGAGCGCGCTGGCTCTTCCCTTGCCGGTTCCTTCCTGACCGGCTCCTCCCTCGTCGGCTCCGAAGCTGGAGGCGACGCGGTCGAAGTAGTCGGCCCGGTGGGAGCCGTCGTCTCCGGCGCCTGAGGCGCTCCCTCCGGGCTGCTCTCCAACACCACAACGTTAGGTGCGGGCCCGCCGACTCCGGTCGCAGGCGGCGCAGCCCCGCCAGTTCCGGCTCCAGTTGCAGGCGGCATACCCCTGCCGGCTCCGGCCGCCTGCTCCACAAACGGGACGCGGCGCGGAAACATGTCGTCCAGGGTCGGCCGGCGCACCGACTCACCCTGGGCACCGCCGCCAGGCGCCGCAGAAGGCGCAGCTGTAGAAGACGCCCCGCGAGAAGGCGGCGTAGCCGCGGCGGCACGGCAACAGCGAGCGGCGTGCGCGCGCGCGTCGAGGGCTGCGGGGTTGGTTCCCTCCTTTGCCGCCGAAGCGGCGACGTGATGGGGAGCCCGCCGAGAGCCGCCGCCCGGGTAAACTTTATCGGAGCCCTAGTTGAACAAACAAGAAAAGATAAATACAAAAAGTAAGGAAAGAAAAGGAATCAAACAACGAAGAAAAAAGAGCTTACCCGGCTTGCTCCGGAACCCTCCTGGGCGCCTGTCGGCGCTGCTTCTTGGCCTTGGCCTCCAGCTCGGCCGTGGATCCGCCGATGGCCCGCTTCTTCCCCTTGGGCGCCGAAGTCGCCGAGGCGGCAGGCGGCTTCGCGCGCAGGGGCACCGCGGGGATCGGCCCCGTACCGGACTCCGCCGGCTCCGCGTGCTCCTGCTGCTCCTCCGGTTCGTGCTCCGGTGAAGGCGGCGGGTTGTGCTCCCCCTGGCCGCCTTGGTCCGGCACCTCCGGCAGATCGTCATCGCCGGCTTGGTCGCCGGCTGGGTCAGCCGGATCGACATGATCCGGCGTCCAGACCTTCTGCACCAGGTCACCATCCTCAATGCCTTGGCGGACGAAAAGCTGAAAGCAAAGCAAGATAAATATCAAGTCGGCCACGCAGCCGCAAGTTGGAAGTCGGCCAAAACATCAACTTACCAGCTCTGGCGGCGACTCTCGGTCGTAGGGCGCCAGCCCCCAATCCCAGTTCTCCGGCATGTTGGCCTTGGTGATGTTATTCACCAGGCGAGCAACCTGGGCCTTGGTGAGCTCCACCTTCGACGTCCGGGTGGGGTCGAGCCGGCCGGACATGTGCCCGATCTTTTGGACACGCCTCTGAAGCGGCAGCACACGGCGCATGACGTAGGTGCAGAGGAGATCCTCGGCGCTCAGCCGGCCTCCCGTGAGACACTCCCCCAAGAAATCCCACAGAAGGTTCACCTCCGCGTCCGGATCCGCTGACTTGGGGTTGTGGCCCCAGTTAAGCCGGCCGACTGGCGGAGCCGGGTTGTACTCCGGCAGGTTGAGCCGGTCGAAGGCGGGGATGTCGTTCCGCACATAGAAGAAGGACATCTGCCAGTTCTTCACAGAATCCACAGTCGGGATCCGTGGAAAAGACGTACCCGTGCAAGAATATATGGAGGCGGCGCCGCAGGTCCTCAAACGGCCTTCAGTCGTCTGCGCCTTGATGTAGAAGAGCCGGCTCCAGAACTCCACATCCGGCCACAAGCCGGCGTAGCCTTCCATGAAAGCCACGTAGCAGCTGAGAAGGATGAAGGCGTTGGCCGGCAGGTGGTGAGGCTGCAGGCCGAAGAAGTCGAGGAACCGGCGGAAGAAATTCGAAGCCGGCAGGCCCAATCCACGGTCGAGATGCGCTCCGAAGACCACACGTTCACCGGGTTCCGGCCTGGGCTCCACCTCGGTGCCGGGCGCCCTCGTGGTCACCCCCGCCGGAATGCGACGGAGGCGCACGAGCCGCTCGATGTCGTCCTCCCGCATGTAGGAGCCCCTCCAAGAGCCGCTTGGCTGAGCCATTGAGGAGGAGGAGGAAGAAGAGGACCACGAGAGGCGAAACGGCGAAGAAGAGCCGCTCCTCGCCGGAGGAGATCACGGTGGAGAAGAACGCGCCGTCGACGCGCGCGGCCCCGTGGTGCCGGATTGGCGGAGTAGTGGCGGTAGCTCGGCGGAGGAACGTCGGGGCGACCGCTCGCCGGAGTTCGCCAGGGAAACGGTGGAGTAGCCGCACCGGATCGGTGGAAGGCTCGAACGGGAGAAGGAGCGGAGTGAGAGCGCGAGGAAGAAGAAGAAGACGCCTCGATACCGCTCCAGTGGCATTTATAGCCGCCTGACGCGCCAGTTGCGTGGCCACGTGGCGATCGTGGGCCACGATGGGGATTTAGTGCGGCCTTAACTGCCTCCACGACGGCAGCGGTTACCGAAAACTGCCACGCCACTTCCCCCACGACCGCACCGGATCCGGAGGGAACATTGATGTGACCAGACGAAACGGCAACAGCAGCCAGCCGTCAGACCCGTCAAGTCGGGCGCAAGACCCGAGGCGGCGGAAACTCCGGTGCTCCCAGTCGGAGCCGGACATTAAATTCAAACCAGCTCCAAACTCTCCTAACAAGGCGGAGACATCATCAACACTTGAGAAAAAGCAAAAGCTGCAGACGCGAAAATAGCGCCCGGCTAGAAGCAGCCGGATGGGGCGAGCCGGATGAGGGCGTAGCCGGCTGAACGGAAATTCTCAGTCGGCCCCTCCAAGGGCCGCCCAATACAGTCAGAAGATCTAAGAGCCAGGGAAACCTGCCTAGGTCCCTCTTAACGCAGGACCTTGCCAGCTTCGGGGGCTAAGTCGGAGGGAAGACCCCGGGTAGGGCAATGGACGCGGAGCAGCCGGCTAGAGGTTGGCCGGCTTGCGGCAAAGGCCGGCTGAGGTGCAGCCGGCTGGAGCCGTGGCCGGCTGCTTCGGAAGCCGGCTGGCTCTAAGTCCTAGTCGGCCTGGCTACGGCCGTCTGCGCTGTGGCGGTGTCAACACCCGGATTTTTAAGTCCAGATGCCTATTATGCCATTCCTCGCAATCCCAGGAATATTGTTTTTGCGAGACATAATAGATTGATATCACAACACATCATTTATTACAACACATAATCGTCTTACAAATAAAGGATCACATGATCCGAGTCTCATTACAATAATAGAAGTTCTATTTATTCATTACATAACACATAGCGGAAGCGAAAGTAGCGTAGTAGTAGTCCATCTATTCCACAGTAATCGTTGACGTCGGGAGTGATCCTAGTTGTCGTAGACGTCCCTGTCGTCCTTCTTCCGGGTTCTGGTACTCGTCTTCATAGTCTGGCCATTTGAATAGCCAGGGACAAAGCCATGAGTACTTTTAAAGTACTCGCAAACTAATACTAGTGTAAGCACTATCTATTTTAGTAAGGGAATACTAAGCTCTAGGTTTATTTGCATAAAGCCAAGTTTATTTCATAAACATTTAGAAAAGACTCTTCACTTGCCAAACTAACTCAAGTGGGAACATTAGTGTCATTCCCACCACTCTGTTGTGATTCAATTCAAAGTCACCATTCACCTTTCAAATTCAAGTCACAAGTATGTCACATTTTTGGAAAAAGGGTCTGATGACGGAACAGTATGGCCTTTCCAACCGTCCATAACCGTGGACACGGCTATTCGAATAGTTCTACACTCTGCAGAGGTCGTACACTTGTGCCACAATATTTGCAATAATCCGTCAGGGTTAACCGGCCCTGATTTACCATACTCCGTATGCGGACTACCAACCATAACCTTTCACTTACATACTCTAGTATAGGCACCTCTCCCCATGAGCTTGGCCTCCCGGTGAAAACCGCAATCAACCCGGAACCGCACAGTGGCTTGGGCCGGACATTCACCTCATTCCACGTCATATCGCATCGTTTGTTTGTTGTGGAGGCAGCCCTCGGCCTAACCCCGATGACGCTTGTTCGGAGGGAACCCATACTAAAGCACATAAATTTCTAGTTAAGCCCTTACCCATATTGGGTATTGTGGGGGTACTTTCAAATTGGAATGGTATCGCATCCGAACCCAACCATCAGGTTTGTAAAATTCACCAAGTCATTCACAAGTCATATTCACCTTCAAAATCTTTCAATAGAATGAAGCATCATTCCAAGGTTTTCAAAGTCATTTTATTTCACATGATCCCATCTAGAGTAGTCAATTCTATTTGTTTAGCACTAGCAACTAGTCATGAGGGGTGCTAACTAGCTTGTCTTGCTCTAGGCTAACTTTGATGCTCTTGTTCTACTCTATATCTAAACCAAGTGAATCATGAATCAAAAAGGTAAACTTTGATAAACAAAATTTAGAAAAGCTTGTAAAGTAAAAACTTGGGATAGGAGCATTAAGCATAAAGTAAAAATATTGGTGCCTTGCTCTTGTAGAGCTTTGCACAAGGGAACCTTGCAAGAGTGTTAGCTTGCCTTGATTGGTGTATTGATCAAAGTTTTCTCGGCTCTTCCTCCTGGTAGAATACCTCCTCCTCTTGATAGTCTCCGGTACTAGCGTCTAAAAACGAATACGAGGATACAATCACCAAACAATACTTAAGTACTCTTAATTAGCCTTAATGGCTCACTCAAATGATTTAGCATCACTACTTAACATATATCCAACAATTATTCTAGGGTTTATTTAATATTAGGAAAATAATTTCCTCTCATTAAAAATTGGAATTAGGGTTTCTCTTGGTTTGGAGAAATAATTTCCTCTTATTGAATTCTTCTTAAGATTTAATTTCTCTTATGAATAACATATGACCTAGGTTGACCAAAGTCAACCTCTTTATACTTATCATTTGAGAAAAATTGATTTAAATGAGGTTCCGTACCTCATGCAATTTAATACTAACATGGTAGTGATTTAATGCCACCAAATAATTCAATATGAGATTATTAGACCATGGTCACTACTTCATGTTGAATTACTTGAGAACAAGATTTAAAGGAGAGGAATACCTCTCATAAGATTTAACACATAGGTGTAACTAATTTAGTAACAACTATTATTGAGGTGATGCAATATTCTCACATAACCAGGGATGATCTCATGTTGACCAAGGTCAACACTTCACACTTAGTATTTGGGAAAAGTGATTTAAATGAGATTCTTCATCTCCCGTGATTTAAATAACTAATGCAATTTAAATACTATGTTGATTTAAATTCTACAAGTGAGCAAGTATGAACCTATGCAGTAGAGGTCATCATATTACTTCATAATATATGAGACCATGATTTAAATGAGATGCTACACCTCATAGATTTAAATTCTAAAATTTGAAATAGTTTAAATGGGCTAGTATTGACTACATAGCCAATATTTTGATTCTAGCCCATGATCATGTACAGAACATATATCATATTTTTACATAGTAAATTAGAGTTTGTTAAATGTGAATTATTGCAATTGGATTCACTTCAAAATTCAAAGTGGTTGATTTTTAATATTTATTTGAATACTGAAAAGTTTCTGTTTTGTCATTTTTGCTATTCAAATTCTACACCACATATAGGGTTGAATCCAGTGGGGTTAGTTAGAGCAATTCATAAGCTTTCCAGAACACTTGGATTTGCTAAATTTGAGTTTGTAGAATTTGAACTATTCAATTTATAGTAAGGGACCAGTATTGAAAAGTTGCTGAAACAATTTAATTCAAAACGGGGAAATGGGCTTAGGCGGGAAAGGAAATGGGCCAGAATAGTTTGAATTGCGAAACTGGCCCAGTAACGGTTCGGCCTGCTGACACAGGGTCCCACATGTCAGCGACTAATTGCCTTACCGAATCGGTACGCGATGTCGACCGTCGGATCAGGAGAGGATCGCACGGCCGTGGTTCTTCTTCTTCTCCGGCGAGAGGAGGGCGCGCTGGCGACGGAGGGAGGGGGTCGGGGAGCGCTGTAGGCCGCCGGGGGTCGATGGAGAGGTGCGCAGTGACGTTGACGTCGATGGGGAAGCGTCCGGCACCGTCGGCGAGGCTTGGGGAGGCGTCAATCGGCGGCGCCGGTCCGCGGGCTCCGGCGGGAACGATCTTGCGATTGGGTCGGCTCCGGCGAGGTGGGGTTCAATTGACGCGGTGGAGGAGGCTCGGTGAAGAGAGGGAAGTGGATGGTGTGCAGATAGAAGGAGCCGATCGTCTCCATTTATAGTGTTGAGAGGTGGCCGCGGGGTGCCGAGAGGGGTCGTCCATGGCGCCGGCGTTCGAGGCGCGAAGGGTCAAGCTACGACGCGCGGCGTGTAGGCGACCGCTAGGCGGAGCTATTGAGCGCGACGGCACATCAAATGGTGGACGAGAGGCGTGCGGGCGACGCTCGAGTGCTCTCGGTATGGCGCGGCCGAGTTTTGATGATGGCGACGGTGACACGGCGGCCGCGGGCTAGCGACGCTCGTCTAGCTTGCGAGAGGGTGGTGAGGCTTTAGGGTTTAAGATCACTTCAAATACTAATAACAAGCAATCATAGCAATAACACAAGAATTAAGCAAGATCACTATGTATCATATTCTATTTAATAAAAGTTTTTGTTGGTTCCAAAATTTGGAACTAGTGAAATTCATTTGTTTTATTTTGAAATTCTTGGGATGTTACAAACCCTTCCCCTTAAACAAATCTCGTCCCGAGATTTTAAGAAAGGTTAGGTTCCTAAGAGAGATTGAGCATTTTATTAACGAGAAGACATACTTGGCATGGTCCGTGGTGCTTCCCGAGCTTCAGTGGCGCTCATGTGGTTGAGGCGGCCGTTGTTGTTGTTCTCGGTTCCTTCGCTCGCGAAGCGACGCCGTTGTTGAGCAGGTGCTGCGGTATTGGCGGCAATCCCGGCAAGCTTCTTGGGGCACTCATTGGAGTAGTGGCCCACAACTCCACATTCATAGCGAGTTTACGATTGACTTGTCCTTGGGGTTGACGGGAATGGCATTGCTTCCAGTCCTCGGGCCAGTGTTGGTGTTGTGGTTGTTCCCATTGTTGTTGTTGCTGTTGGGGTTGTTGTGGTTGTGGTGGCTGTTGTTGTTGTTGTTGTTGCCTCCGGGCTTCGGGGGTCCTCCGTTGTTGTTGGTGTAGTTGGGGCGATAAGTCCGAGCAGGGGGCCTCGTTGTTTCGGGGGTGAATCCTCCGGAGGAGTTATTGCGGTACTTCGGGTATGGTGGGGTCCACTCTGGTTCATCATTCTGCGTTTGCGGTTCTCATTGGCCTGATGCAGCTTTCCTTCCATCTGTATGGCTGAGTCTACGAGGGCTTCGAGGTCAGCGAACGGAATGTTCACTAACACAGTTTGCATCTCGTCATGCAGTCCGTTCAGAAATCTTTCCTTTCTCTTCTCATTGGTGTCGGTCTCATCCGGGGCGTACCTTGACAGAGTAAGAAACCTGTCGCGGTATTCCACCACGGACATCCTTCCTTGTTTGAGTTCACGGAACTCGTCTCTCATCTTCTTGATCAGTCCTTGGGGCACATGGTATTTGCTGAATTTCAGCTTGAAGTCTTCCCAAGTCATCATTTGTCCCGCATTCATTGCACGGGCACTTGTCCACCAGGCTCTGGCAGGTCCTGACAGGTAGTGGGTGGCGAACAGTACTTTTTCTGCGGCTTCAACTCCCGCAACTTCGAGGTTGTTCTCCATAGTCTGGAGCCAGTCATCAGCATCAAGGGGCTCTTCAGTCTTGTTGAATACCGGCGGGTTGGTGTGCTGAAAGTTCTTCAGTTTTGATCCAGGGTGATCATTGTTTCCGTGGCCTTGATTGTTCTGAGCTATCTGTTGCAGTGCAGCAATGTTGGCTTGGCGTTCAGCTCTCTCGGCTTCGCGGTCCGTCATCATCGTCCGCGGCAGCAGTTGCATCATGGCATCCTGGGTGGTGTTGCGGGTTGGGGGGGGGCCATCTGAACATTAATGTAGATGATAAGATAAGAGGGAAATTTCTATGGTTTGTTTTGTTAAAGTTTAAAAAGTTCATAATATTGAAAACTTGAGTAGTGTTGCGGGGGTAAAAACCAACAACACTTTTTTCATTCATACCAAGCATCATACATTACAAAGCTAACACACCGTTGGTTTGAAGAACCATTCATCGCTCTACGATACAAGGGGATCCTGATACAAACTCTTGCGTAGGTGTGAGTTCTACTAAAGTGATCAAGTGTGCAAAATTTTAGGTAGAATTTCAAGGAAAAGTAGAGCATGGACTTCTCCTTTTGAAAATATTTCAAGGATAAGAGTGAGAATAAGTTTTCATAAATATTCACTTCATTGGTTTTGAAACTAAGTTTTTCAGACGTCCATTCTAACTAGGGTCTCCTAAGGTCAAACAATGGCTCGATACCAACTTGTCAACACCCGGATTTTTAAGTCCGGATGCCTATTATGCCATTCCTCGCAATCCCGGGAATATTGTTTTTGCGAGACATAATAGATTGATATCACAACACATCATTTATTACAACACATAATCGTCTTACAAATAAAGGATCACATGATCCAGTCTCATTACAATAATAGAAGTTCTATTTATTCATTACATAACACATAGCGGAAGCGAAAGTAGCGTAGTAGTAGTCCATCTATTCCACAAGCAACTGTTGACGTCAGGAGTGATCCTAGTTGTCGTAGACGTCCTGCTGTCCTTCTTCCGGGTTCTGGTACTCGTCTTCATAGTCTGGCCATTTGAATAGCCAGGGACAAAGCCATGAGTACTTTTAAAGTACTCGCAAACTAATACTAGTGTAAGCACTATCTATTTTAGTAAGGGAATACTAAGCTCTAGGTTTATTTGCATAAAGCCAAGTTTATTTCATAAACATTTAGAAAAGACTCTTCACTTGCCAAACTAACTCAAGTGGGAACATTAGTGTCATTCCCACCACTCTGTTGTGATTCAATTCAAAGTCACCATTCACCTTTCAAATTCAAGTCACAAGTATGTCACATTTTTGGAAAAAGGGTCTGATGACGGAACAGTATGGCCTTTCCAACCGTCCATAACCGTGGACACGGCTATTCGAATAGTTCTACACTCGCGCGAGGTCGTACACTTGTGCCACAATATTTGCAATAATCCGTCGTGGTTAACCGGCCCTGATTTACCATACTCCGTATGCGGACTACCAACCATAACCTTTCACTTACATACTCTAGTATAGGCACCTCTCCCCATGAGCTTGGCCTCCCGGTGAAAACCGCGAGTCAACCCGGAACTGCACAGGGCTTGGGCCGGACATTCACCTCATTCCACGTCATATCGCATCGTTTGTTTGTTGTGGAGGCAGCCCTCGGCCTAACCCCGATGACGCTTGTTCAGAGGGAACCCATACTAAAGCACATAAATTTCTAGTTAAGCCCTTACCCATATTGGGTATTGTGGGGGTACTTTCAAATTGGAATGGTATCGCATCCGAACCCAACCATCAGTTTTGTAAAATTCACCAAGTCATTCACAAGTCATATTCACCTTCAAAATCTTTCAATAGAATGAAGCATCATTCCAAGGTTTTCAAAGTCATTTTATTTCACATGATCCCATCTAGAGTAGTCAATTCTATTTGTTTAGCACTAGCAACTAGTCATGAGGGGTGCTAACTAGCTTGTCTTGCTCTAGGCTAACTTTGATGCTCTTGTTCTACTCTATATCTAAACCAAGTGAATCATGAATCAAAAAGGTAAACTTTGATAAACAAAATTTAGAAAAGCTTGTAAAGTAAAAACTTGGGATAGGAGCATTAAGCATAAAGTAAAAATATTGGTGCCTTGCTCTTGTAGAGCTTTGCACAAGGGAACCTTGCAAGAGTGTTAGCTTGCCTTGATTGGTGTATTGATCAAAGTTTTCCGGCTCTTCCTCCTGGTAGAATACCTCCTCCTCTTGATAGTCTCCGGTACTAGCGTCTAAAAACGAATACGAGGATACAATCACCAAACAATACTTAAGTACTCTTAATTAGCCTTAATGGCTCACTCAAATGATTTAGCATCACTACTTAACATATATCCAACAATTATTCTAGGGTTTATTTAATATTAGGAAAATAATTTCCTCTCATTAAAAATTGGAATTAGGGTTTCTCTTGGTTTGGAGAAATAATTTCCTCTTATTGAATTCTTCTTAAGATTTAATTTCTCTTATGAATAACATATGACCTAGGTTGACCAAAGTCAACCTCTTTATACTTATCATTTGAGAAAAAATGATTTAAATGAGGTTCCGTACCTCATGCAATTTAATACTAACATGGTAGTGATTTAATGCCACCAAATAATTCAATATGAGATTATTAGACCATGGTCACTACTTCATGTTGAATTACTTGAGAACAAGATTTAAAGGAGAGGAATACCTCTCATAAGATTTAACACATAGGTGTAACTAATTTAGTAACAACTATTATTGAGGTGATGCAATATTCTCACATAACCAGGGATGATCTCATGTTGACCAAGGTCAACACTTCACACTTAGTATTTGGGAAAAGTGATTTAAATGAGATTCTTCATCTCCTGTGATTTAAATAACTAATGCAATTTAAATACTATGTTGATTTAAATTCTACAAGTGAGCAAGTATGAACCTATGCAGTAGAGGTCATCATATTACTTCATAATATATGAGACCATGATTTAAATGAGATGCTACACCTCATAGATTTAAATTCTAAAATTTGAAATAGTTTAAATGGGCTAGTATTGACTACATAGCCAATATTTTGATTCTAGCCCATGATCATGTACAGAACATATATCATATTTTTACATAGTAAATTAGAGTTTGTTAAATGTGAATTATTGCAATTGGATTCACTTCAAAATTCAAAGTGGTTGATTTTTAATATTTATTTGAATACTCGAAAAGTTTCTGTTTTGTCATTTTTGCTATTCAAATTCTACACCACATATAGGGTTGAATCCAGTGGGGTTAGTTAGAGCAATTCATAAGCTTTCCAGAACACTTGGATTTGCTAAATTTGAGTTTGTAGAATTTGAACTATTCAATTTATAGTAAGGGACCAGTATTGAAAAGTTGCTTGAAACAATTTAATTCAAAACGGGGAAATGGGCTTAGGCGGGAAAGGAAATGGGCCGGAATAGTTTGAATTGCGAAACTGGCCCGATGAACGGTTCGGCCTGCCGACACAGGGTCCCACATGTCAGCGACTAATTGCCTTACCGAATCGGTACGCGATGTCGACCGTCGGATCAGGAGAGGATCGCACGGCCGTGGTTCTTCTTCTTCTCCGGCGAGAGGAGGGCGCGCTGGCGACGGAGGGAGGGGGTCGGGGAGCGCTGTAGGCCGCCGGGGGTCGATGGAGAGGTGCGCAGTGACGTTGACGTCGATGGGGAAGCGTCTGGCACCGTCGGCGAGGCTTGGGGAGGCGTCAATCGGCGGCGCTGGTCTGCGGGCTCCGGCGGGAACGATCTTGCGATTGGGTCGGCTCCGGCGAGGTGGGGTTCAATTGACTGGTGGAGGAGGCTCAGTGAAGAGAGGGAAGTGGATGGTGTGCAGATAGAAGGAGCCGATCGTCTCCATTTATAGTGTTGAGAGGTGGCCGCGGGGTGCTGAGAGGGGTCGTCCATGGCGCCGGCGTTCTGAGGCGCGAAGGGTCAAGCTACGACGCGCGGCGTGTAGGCGACTGCTAGGCGGAGCTATTGAGCGTGACGGCACATCAAATGGTGGACAGAGGCGTGCAGGCGACGCTCGAGTGCTCTCGGTATGGCGCGGCCGAGTTTTGATGATGGCGACGGTGACACGGCGGCCGCAGGCTAGCGACGCTGTCTAGCTTGCAGAGGGTGGTGAGGCTTTAGGGTTTAAGATCACTTCAAATACTAATAACAAGCAATCATAGCAATAACACAAGAATTAAGCAAGATCACTATGTATCATATTCTATTTAATAAAAGTTTTTGTTGGTTCCAAAATTTGGAACTAGTGAAATTCATTTGTTTTATTTTGAAATTCTTGGGATGTTACAGGCGGGGCCGACTTCTACAAGCCATATCCGACTGGGGACTGTACCTCAGACCGACTCGAGGCTGGCGAGTCTTGCTTGAGAAGGTACCGGGTAGGTGGTCCGGGTTCAAAGGTCCACGCTGACCTCATCTCCCGCAAAGTGCGGGGCACTGTAGAGCAACAGTGCCACACGGCGGACAGGCCATCATCGCCTATGACGGTCCGTACCGGCTACAGGACATGATGGCGATAGGGACACCTCCTCGCCATGCCGCTGACCCCCTCTGGCGGACGGGACAGGCCACTACGCCTCAACGGCTCCATGACGTCAACGCCTCGGGAAGGAGCGGAAGCCGGAGCCGGCCAAGCCGGCCGCAGACCATAGGGACTTCTATGTAAAGTGCCGGCGCCTATATAAGCTGGGCTACCCCCTCGTGCGGGGGACGATCGATCATTCTCCCTCCATTCCGTACTTAGCGCTACTCGAGGAGAGAGACCTTCGTCTACCTTAGCCTCCCCGAGCAGCCGGACACAGCCTCTAGGAGCACCATTGTATTGTGTGATTACCATATACACTCATAGCAGGAGTAGAGGTGTTACTTCCATCGGAGGGCCTCGAACCTGGGTACGTCGACCGTGTCACTCGTGCCCATACCCGCTTCCGGATACCACCGTGAGACCATTTAGGAACCACCTTCGATTAGCCACCCTATGGCATATGCCGTGACGATACCACGACATGGAGCAGGCGCTG